>NC_074717.1:13430233-13730233 GCF_947242115.1 Biomphalaria glabrata | reverse complement strand
TATATCTATATATTAAATTATATAAATATTTCTCATTGGATAGCTTGGATATAATACAGGCACTGTCTCACATTTACACATATATATAATTTAATTTAACTACCTTAATTATGAATGTACACAAATTATTTTTTTAACACACATTATTACAAATATTCTAGGTAAACCTGCCTATGTATTAGCTGATATGTTTAAAATTCATCCCACAACTGCCTCTAAGATCTTCATAAACGTTTTATATCTTATGTATGTCAACATGTTCGATTTGATTTTCTGGCCCAATAAGGAGAGTCTCGGAAAGACAATGCCCAAAGAATTTATTTATACTTATGGCAGGAAAGTGACAGTAAAATGTTTGACATCCAAGTAATAAATGCCTGTTTTAAAATTTTCATTGAGAGACCTATCAGCATTAAAGCACAGGCACAAACTTATTCTTTCAACAACACAGTAAAATATCTGATTGGAATAACACCTCAAGGTGTTATCTCATTACTTTCAATAAATGAATTAAAAGAATGTATACTAAGCTTTATAGTTTCTCTGGATTTAATAGCCTTTGAATTTATATTTTTAGAAGCGATGTTGTCCACAAGAGAATCAAATTTAACTTTTTTTTTTGTTTTTGATGAGGTGAAATCAATCTGAGAAACCTTAGTTGACAAAACTTTTTTAAGCTTTGATGGATTCGTCCAGTAAGATGACACGCCTGTAACTGTCTTTATTACTCTCTTTTACTCTGGTGTTGGCTTCCAGCATAAATAAAGTGGCTGCCACATGAGTGCAGACTCGCCAAGTCCAGCTATACAAGAACATTGGGCTGATAGAATAATACCATCTTGACTTATTACTATCCAGGGCTGCAATACCTTTTCTGCTAACCGCTGAGAGTGAAGAACCTATTTAAAAGAAAAATAAAATAATAAAAAATACCTGTACATATCAAGACATTGGTCTCATATACATGTAAATACCTATGATTATCATTATATAACAATATTAATTACTTACCTTTTCTAGTACAACAGTATTTGGGTAGTTGTGTGGTTTATAAGCCATAACATCTTGAACCCAGCCATCTAGGAACTGGTTGTAGGCTGCTTAAGTCTTGTAAGCCTGTAGACATTAAGTAAAAATAGCATTAACATTTTAATAATAGAAGTAGAGCTTTTGTAATATAAAAAATTGCTTGGATTTCGGAGCATTTGAGAATTGTAAAAGAAACACAGAACTAGTATCAGTTCAAGGACCATTAGATTTATCGACAAGTTACTAGTCCTGATGAGCCTAGTCCTAGAAACAAAAAAATTAAAAGTCTTCAGCCCTAGACTTAGATCTAAAATGGATAGTAAAGTTTTCTTTGGTTTAGATGCTAGATCTAATCTAGTATGTAGGCTAAACTCTAGTCTGAGACATCATCCAGGTTTTGTATATATATAATATATAGACATATAGTATGATATAGATCTAGAATCTAATCTAGATCTACAAAGTTACAAAGTCTACATATAATATATTCTAGATCTAGAATACTATGTAAGTAACTAGATCTAGACCTTGAAGACTTGAGTAGTTGTAGAATGTAGATCTATCACAATATATGAACATTATTATATGTTACAATAATCATAATAATGTTGATTAGTTGATCTAGAAGATTCTAGATCTAGTCACAAAATTATCTAGTCCTAGACAATAATAATAGAGTCTGTTCAGTCTATTATAATTTACTACATTTATGTAAAAAAAAATATAGATCTAATCATATATCTAATGATCTAGTCTAAATAAATACTAGAGATGTCTAGATCTAGCTAGATCTAATGTCTAACTAATGAGTCTAATGTTAACTTAGTCTTAAAGTTAAATAAATAAATAGATCTAGAATCTACTAATCTAGTCTAGATTAGTAGATCTAGATCTAATCTAGGTTTAACAATAAATAGAATAAATCCACTTCTAACGTAGATCTAGATCTATAACTAAAGTATAACTCCTACCTTGAATTCATCCTTTGTGATTGTGTAAGCCAAGCACTTTCAGTCAGTCCAGTAGGCTGAGTAGTCAGGTAGAACAAGACGTTACAAGATAATAAGTGAAGAGATCTGGATAACACAAGGAGGGCAGCAAATCGTTTTCTTTATTACACAGGCTTGCTTTTAAAGTGTAAGGATTAATATTATTTATTTCTGAAATTTTCTTACTATATCTTTCTTTGCTCGACTCATCCATGGTAAGTCACAGTAAGTGCCTAAAAGGGAAAGCGTTTGTTGATTGTGCATAGAAACCAGTTTTTTACCACCAATATGTCTGCCGTGCCCAAATCACGTGACTATGTCTACCAACCTATTGGTCCCAAACTCTTTGAATAGCCTGCACAAGACTTTTCCACTTTCTTTTAGTTTCCACTTTTATTTTATATCATTGCATTCAATCTATAATTAAATTAACGATACTAATGACACGCGGGATACCTGAACCGGAAGTGATCTTTTTATGACCTATTAACGGGCTCTTTACAAACACTTTGCCTACATGTCCTAAAAATATTTTTTTAAAATAAAAAAATAAATAAAAATTAAGCTAATTAATAAGACTAACTTTAATTAAGCCCATTTCAAAACCTTAAAAAAGAAATTCATGACCGTTAAAAGAAATCTCCGGAGCTCTGAGCAAAATTTCCGGAACTCTGAGCAAAAGTTTCGTTTGAACAGTTCCAACCATTTCATTTTCGTTCGTCTCTCATTTCATATTTTTTGTTTTACAAAACAGAACACGCCAAAGTGGCCAACTACAAACGTTTATCTGGCAAGACTTTTCAGCTTCCGTAAGCCAAAAAATAAAATCTTTTTGGCACCTGTTCCTTAATTTTTTTATTTTTTTTTTTTAACTTTGCACACCAATTGCGTTTGCAAACCATCGCCTTATTTAAGAGACAAACGGGCTTCAGACCTGAGTTCCAGGATATGTTCGGCGGAATTGAGAAAGCTGGTATAAAAAAAAATATTTAATGAACGGAGGGGGGGGGGGGCGCATGGTTGGTGAAAGGACAGTAGGCTGAGGGGCAGAGCCTGCAGTGATAAAAGGGCTTTCAGTAGACAGCTAAGGTCTAGACGACTTTTTTTGTTATGTGCGCAGGAGTGTTATGGTTACAAGAACTAGTAATAGGATACGTCATTAGATGTTTAATTCAATGTTTTACGTCTATATAATATAATGGCAATACCGAGTGTTCGTGTTTAGACGCATGTGTTTGCCTGTGTGTGTGTGTTCGAGCTACTGCCTACATGTTCATGTATTCTCGTCAATTTATTTTTAAATTTCAAGGGAAAAAAATAATTTCGTTACGTGAATTATACTTAAAAAATTTTTGAAACATGTGTTGAAGATAAATAGATTGCAGATAAATAGGCTTATGAATTAGTCTATCAAATGTTGTTGTTTTTTAAATTCGTAATTGCCTGACAAGATGGAGCCCCTTAATGTTGGCCTGCTTAAGGAGAAAGTCCAGCTGACATCATAATAATCTTTCCATCGATGCTCAGTTTGTTCAGATCTGTTTGGGTAATGGAAGGGACATTACGACATGTGAACAGACTTGAAGTAGTTTCTTCAAATGCAGTGGTTCAGGATATTAATACTAAATAAAAAGAAAATATTAAAAAGAAGTTATTCAGTTGAAAAAACATATTCCCCTTTCTCACTTCTCTAGTTCCAAACTGTCTTGCGTTTACCTTTATAAGAGCTAATTCACCGAGTGGTGCCATCAGAGTAATAGTAAAACTTCATCTGTTAATAACTATTTAAATGAGAATTTGTTTTGCTGACCTGTAGGGACTGCTCAAGAGTTTAAGTATGTTACACAAACTCGTTACATTATCTTTTATTTTTGACGCCATTGGTCTAATCATCAAAAGTATCTCTTTAAATATGTAAATATAGTAAACTGGTAAGTAAAACAATACAAACGATATTTGCATGAGAATATTGTTTCACACAGAGAGAGAGAGAGGCTAATCGACAGAGTCAAAAAGAGATGGATAATAAATAAATAGATAGATAAATAGATAGATAGATAGATAGATAGATAGATAGATAGATAGATAGATAGATAGATAGATAGATAGATAGATAGATAGATAGATAGATAGATAGATAGATAGATAGATAGATAGATAGATAGATAGATAGATAGATAGATAGATAGATAGATAGAATGTTCCAAATGGAGTACAATTGTATGCAGCAGAGAAGTCAGCCTTTAAAGGAAAACAAAAACAACATTGAAATATAAAACAATGCTGTAAAATATACAAGCACCAAAAAAAAAGATGTATTTAACATAATCATTGTATTATATTCTGATTCCAAAATCCTTCTAGGCATTTCTCAGTCTCACTATTCCACTGTAGATTCCTGTACTTCCACAACACTGTACACTCATCAAGTCTTGAGATACACTACCTATATAAACCTGTACTTCCACAACACTGTACATTCATCAAGTCTTGAGATACACTACCTATATAAACCTGTACTTCCACAACACTGTACACTCATCTAGTCTTGAGATACACTACCTATATAAACCTGTACTTCCACAACACTGTACACTCATCAAGTCTTGAGATACACTACCTATATAAACTTGTACTTCCGCAACACTGTACACTCATCTAGTCTTGAGATACACTACCTATATAAACCTGTACTTCCGCAACACTGTACACTCATCTAGTCTTGAGATACACTACCTATATAAACCTGTACTTCCACAACACTGTACACTCATCAAGTCTTGAGATACACTACCTATATAAACCTGTACTTCCACAGCACTGTACACTCATCAAGTCTTGAGATACACTACCTATATAAACTTGTACTTCCACAACACTGTACACTCATCAAGTCTTGAGATACACTACCTATATAAACCTGTACTTCTACAAAACTGTACACTCATCAAGTCTTGAGATACACTACCTATATAAACCTGTACTTCTACAAAACTGTACACTCATCAAGTCTTGAGATACACTACCTATATAAACCTGTACTTCTACAACACTGTACACTCAACAAGTCTTGAGATACACTACCTATATAAACCTGTACTTCTACAAAACTGTACACTCATCAAGTCTTGAGATACACTACCTATATAAACATGCTTTGGAAACAAAAAATGTCAAAATGTAAACACTTGATTGTTTAAAAAATTTAAGTTCGAAAATAATAAAAAAAAAAAACTTTGATTGGCTAGAGAAACAATGTTTAATCCGTGTCTATGGCAACAGGGTTTACCCGATTGTCGAATGTATCAGCAGGAAGTAACCTTACAAATCCCATCATACACCCACAATGGCGGAAACTTGATCTTACAATAACCTCCAGCGACGTTTCTACAGCTACCTTTTCATTTCATCCCTTCCCGAAATCCTCTTTGTACATTTCGTTTCTCCGCTTTTGTTTTTCTATGTTTTTATTGTTTCTTCGAGGACTCCATGGCAATGTTTGGCTTGACGTCTGCTGGCTTTGATAGAAGTGAAACAGGTGAGACAAAGTTCATTAATGGAGCCAGCATCCCACAAGCAAGGAGCTCAGAGAAAAAGTCTAAAAACAAATGGTAAAGAAAGAAAGAAATAGGGTGTCGGATGGGGAAGGTGACGGTGTCGGAGAGTTGGTAAAAAAAAATGTCTGGATTGAACAACGGCAGGGGCGGAGAGAAAAGAGGGGATACGAGAATATATCAATACTAGAAAACATGGAAACTCAAAGAAAATATTTATACACACACACACAAGAAACTAAATAGACTCATTTCAAACCTTTGTGTGTGTGTGTGTGTGTATTGAGGGAAAGGATGTCACTGAACTATAGAATACATTAAACTCTTTAGAACGCGCATGGAAAGAGTTAAACTTTATTTCAGAGGACATCACTGTGTGTATATGTTTGTGGATGTGTGTTGATGTCAGGCTGCTGTTAAGTTCGATTCATAATTTTCAGGCTTCATTCGTCTAATTTTTTAAATCGAAGACATTACCGTTGTTATTACAAATTTATAGGTTGAGCTGATCTTTAATTCGTAGTGGGATTTGAACTAGATCTAGAGCTTTGGTACCAGAGAAACTCTCATCTCATACAGTCACGTGTTAGTCGGGGAAAAATCAGAGCCATGTGATAGTCTCTTGTGGGATAAAACTTTGCAGAAGTACCAGGGACTTAAGTTTTAGTTGTATAACTTGTAAAACAAATATATAAAATTGTTCTTTAATGCTTTGATACATTTTTATCTTAAAACCCCTGGGAAAAAAAAGGTGCACTTTTAAAGAGCTTACAGCAAGGAACATACAAAGTGAAACCAAAAATAACGAAATGTCTTTGTTTCTTTGATAACTCTGTGTTTACAATGAACGGTCATTGGCCCTGCGTAAGAGACAAAACTTGTTTGCGGCTGTTCCAAAAGTTTTGAACAATACCTTCTGGTTCAGTAGATCGCTAGTTCTAGTTGGATCTGTAATTCTGAGAAGGAAATAAAATATTTGGATTGTTTTTTTTCCCCCAGATTTCTTCAAATTAAAAACTTTAGAACTAATACAGGACTTCTTGAACTTAATGAGCTAATACAGGACTGCTTGAACTCAATGAGCTAATACAGGACTTCTTGAACTTAATGAGCTAATACAGGACTTCTTGAGCCTAATGAACTAATACAGCACTTCTTGCACTTAATGAGCTAATACAGGACTTCTTGAACTTAATGAGCTAATACAGGACTTCTTAAGCTTAATGAACTAATACAGCACTTCTTGCACTTAATGAGCTAATACAGGACTTCTTGAACTTAATGAACTAATACAGGACTTCTTAATGAGCTAATACTGGACTTCTTGCACTTAATGAGATAATACAGGACTTCTTGAGCTTAATAAGCTAATACAGGACTTCTTGAGCTTAATAAGCTAATACAGGACTTCCCTAAACTATAAATGTTCAATATATTTTGTGAGTTTGGATCCGGATCTATAAGATGCATGTAACTCGTGTTCAATCCTAGTCTGATGTGATACGTTGTTTTCTCTCAGAATTATTGTGTGTTGATATGATGTTATACATAAGTCCCACAGGACCACTATCTGTAACGCTAGATTAAAATATCCCCCCGCCCCATTTTTTTTTTCAGACCTGATTACTAGACCTACTCTGTCTCTACCCACACTAAGGTTGAAACCCATTTCATTATGTCGAAAATGTACGATTAGAAATCGTCTTCCAAATATAAATGCCAAGAAGAATTGAATTGTGTTTCCGCCATTATTGTAGTCTGAAGCCTTGGACGTAGTCTTGACAAGGGAAAGCAACTCTCTTTCATTTTAACCAATCGTTTTCAATTTATTTTAAGATTACAAACTTGTCCACGTGACGGGAGTAAAAAGACAATCGGGCGACTGAGGCCGCAGCGAAGTTGAAATATTTTAGAAAGGAAAGATTCGTTTGGCTGTCCCCCTCGTCCCGGGTACCCATGGGATATTTGCTGATTGAATTGAACGTCCAAGAAGAGCAGGCCAACTTAGCAATCTCTACCAATGTTCCGCCATCTTTAATTTAACTACTTTTCCCGTTGACAATGGAGTTTTTGGTGCCGGTGTTGCTGCAAGTGGGAGCGGACACATTTTTCTTGGGGAAATGTTACTGCAATCGTTTGGTCTAAAACAGCGTCCGTGATGTTGAGGAAAATATTTGAAGTGCGAATCTTTCAGTTTTTTTTTTTAAACATTTATTGTTTGGAATTTTAAATGAAAAAATGTCTCCTAAAGAAGTTTTTTTTTTTTTTAAACATTTATTGTTTGGAGTTTTCAATAAAAAAATGTCTGTCCTAAAGATGTCTGTTTTTTTTATTAAACATTTATTGTTTGGAGTTTTCAATGAAAAAATGTCTGTCCTAAAGATGTCTGTTTTTTTTTGTCAAATTTCCATTTAGTCTACGTTCTTTCTGAATTGCTAGATTTTTTTTTTATTTTTTTTTTTTTTTTTGCATTGATGTTCCAGCAAGTCCTAGCACTAGATTCCACACAACAAATGTGTAGTCGATGAGACAACGCTACTCATTTTAAAAAAAAATTAACTTTTAAAAAAAAATAATTAGACTTTCATCTAAATATACATATTTGAAGCAGAAAAAAACACGACAGTTTATTCATTTAGATGGTCAAAACAGTAAATTTACCATTTGTGATTCATCGTCTGATGGAGTGAGAATTGAATTATTTACATCCTTTCCCTTCGTTTTTAGCGAATCAATCGACTGACCGGTCCCGTGTTTAGCTCGTTTGATTAGCATTTATTTTGTGTGCCTTCTTTAGGATATCTTCAGATTTAGGTTTTAATGAATCTTGAATGTTAATATTTAAGTCATCTTGAAAGATAAATTTTTAGGGTATCTTACAAAATAATGTTTAGGTTATCTTAAAATTTTTTTTTTAGAGTACCGGTATAATTTTGAGGGCATCTTAAAGACAATTTTTAGGGCATTTGAAAGAGGTTTATAGGGACTAAATTAGGGGTTCTCAACCTGTGTGTCGCGACCCCCTTGGGGGCGATTGACGATTTGCCAGGGGTCGCCAAAGACCATTGAAAATATAGATTGTTATTGTCTATTCTTCTATTGCTGTGTGTGTGCGGGGGGGGGGGTCGCGGCAAAATGGGGGATGGTAAAAAGGGGTCGCCGAGCATAAAAGGTTGAGAACATTGATTGACACATTACTAAATGTAATGTAACAGGAGTAATGGTTTAGACGTCTAGTAGAGTTCTATATCGATAGACTCATGAGAGACTAACACAAAATATATGAAGGTCATGAAGTTCTATAAGTTTCACCTTAGACTATCTCAGCCTTAGAGTATAGCAGCTGAGCTTCATGCCAGAACCATTTGACATTGAAGGATCAACTCTTCAAGAGTAATGAAAAAGAAAAGAAATTCTTAAGCTAAATATTGTAAAGTTGTTTTATAATATTGTGTACAGAAATATGAGAAATAGTCCTAACAAATAGTCCTAACAAATAGTGCTAACAAATAGTCCTAACAAATAGTCCTAATAAATAGTCCTAATAAATAGTCCTAACATAGGAAAGCGTGCTTCCGTTTGTTCTAGCATTGGGTCCAGCAAGTAACAGAGTTCCACCCAACGTTTTCGACCCCTGGACACAACAAGTCAGGCAATCTCGACTAGTGTTCGGCCATATTTAATTGAACTACTGGCCTGTCGGACAGAGGTGAGTAGTCCACTGAGCCCAAGGAGACACTGGGAGGAGACAGGAGGTAGAATGCTTCACAGAGGGAGGGAAGGGGAAGACGTTAAAGAGAAACGAAACGGACGGAGGTAGTGGGAGGGGGGGGGATAATTCACAGAAAGGCCGATGTCTTGCAGAAAAAGAAAATGGCATCCGCTTTTGTCCATCGGGAGAGAAACAGTTTTTCTTCTCCTCAGATCTCGTTCATTTGTCGCGAGAATCAATCTCCATTGAACGAGAGAGACATCGGGTTTTCCCTAAAGAAATCGGACAGAGACAAAAGTTGATTTCACGTTATTTGAATACATACAGGGGGAGGTAACCGCCTTACATCCACATTTTTTTTTTTTTTTGGTTTTGTTTGCACGTCTTGTAGTCTCCCTTTTCTATTCCTGTTCAACATTTTTTTCTTTCCCTCAGCTGTGATGAAGCCCAATGAATAAAAGACGAGTTATTTTAATGAAATAAATCGGCCATTTTGAAAGTTCATCATCTATTAGGCTGAACAAAATGATTGAAAAAAATAAAAACAGGCTGTCGAGAAAACTCTGCGTACCTTTCCACATGATTGTTATTTAAAAATGTTCATGCATATGCATGATGATCGATGTAATTAATTGGGTGTTAATTAATTAGAACTTATTGATATTTATATCTCTCAGGTAATCTAATACAAATTAAAATTTTCATATCACATAGAGGATCAGGATGATAATCAGGCGGCGCCTGCGTCCATCGTACTCACACATTAATTCACTGTTCTTTGTTTGTTTTAAATGTTTCTGATGCTCCTTCAAAGTTAAACATAATCTATTTCCTAGGCCAAGCCTCGGCGGGGGATATGAGCGGGCAAGGTATGAGCCCGGGACCATCGAGAAGTCCGAACGACAGTCCAGCGCGCATTCCGCAAGAATATACACTGTGCCCTACTGTAGTAAACAGCACAAAGTATATGTGAACTGCACTAACCTAAATATTTGTGTTTTAAAATTGGTGTACATGCATACAAATTAAAGAAAAACAAGGTTACAAAGACAGTTTATGTGGAAACACAAACTCAAAATCGACCCCCGAAGTAGTCTTCACCAAGATTCGAACACGAGACTTCCGGTTCCAAGTGTTTACCACTCAGCCATAGCATCTTGATATATTCATTTAGCGTATACATATTTTTTAAAAAATAATAATTATTAACCTTATCCATACATTCAAAATTAATAACATGTTACATGTAATAAAGATAAAGTAAAAAAGATTTGTTCTTCTTACAAAATTAGATAAATTGACAAAACGAAAAAAAAACAAGGTTACAAAAGACAGTTTGTGTGGAAACACAAACTCAAAATCGGCCCCCGAAGTTGTCCACCGAGGCAGGCTTCAATATTTTCAGAAAGAACACCCGAATGAAATTATATCACACAAATGAGAGATAAGAATGGAGAAAGAAGGTTAACAGATCTTGTGTAGTGCCCCAACTTTCCCGCAGATCTAAATGATAGGTGAAAGTGAATGTAAAGTTCGATGTGAACTCTATGCTTTGCAATAAAAAAAATTTAGGAAAATAAAGTTTACGAGATTACTATTCGTTTTCAATTAGGTCTAACTTATAATTAGCTTTTTCTCTTTAAAAAACTGCTTGCATAACTGATTTTAAAAATTAGATTTTTCGCTTTCAGAAAAAAAAAGTAGCCGTTGCATCAGAACTTTAAATGGTCTAAAATATTGTGCTGTCGGATTTTCAATATCTTTTCTAGTTTACGAGATCTAAACGGGACGGACGGACAGACGGACAGACATTTCGCACAAAACTAATAGCGTCTTTTCTCCTTTCGGGGGCCGCTAAAATCTTGACCTACTTTAAGCTACAATTGTGTACAAATGACCATTAAGACTTTCCTTCGCAAATAAAAATCAATATTCTCATCGTCATTTGTCATTCAAACTAGACATAGATCTATCTAGATCTAGACCTAGTTTTATATCTAAATCTAGATTCAAGATCTATGTCTACGTCTAGAACTAGATCTAAGACTAGATCTAGATTCAAGATCTAAGTCTAGATCTAGATCTAGACTATGATCTACACTTAGATCTAGATAAAGACATAGATCTAACTCTAGATCTAGACTAGCCTATATCTAGACTAGAACTCGTATGAATTTACACGTATAATCTTATAATTAATAGACCCAGGCCAATGCAATGATCATGAATAGTTGGCCTTTTGTTACCGAGTAATGGTGTACTATGCTGTTCGTATCCGATTCATTTCTTAATGTGATACTATTGTTTACACAATAAATAAATATGCACCCCTAAGCTGTCAGAAGATTAGTTATTGCTTTAATAATTAAAATTTCGTTCAAATTATCAATATATTTATAATATATATATATTGTAAATTTATCTAGATCTGGGCTCTATATAATCTTATTTAGACTGTCAAGTGTAGGTCCCCATAATGAGGATTTGTCAAAACTGCGCGCTATGTCTCATGGTGCATCAGTTTTTAAACTTATACCTAAAACGGAGTTTGTATCAAAATTCTCTTTTAAAAACAACTTTTGAATCAGTATTTTATTCAATGAGTTAGTTAATAAATGGAAAATATATTTTATAACAAGCCATTGACACAGTTTTACCATTGTGACCTTAGATGCAAATTATTTTGTACGAATGCGCGAATCTACGAATGAATCTTGAGTTATTAATGAAGAAGTCCATAACCTTTTAAAAACAAAGTTACCTCCCCTGAAGTTTTTCATTGAAAAGTGGTATAAAGTTTTTTTAAAAATCTGCTTGCATATATAATTTAAAAATTAGATGGTTCACTTTCGGAAAAGAAAAAAGTAGCCGTTGCATTAGAACTTTGAATGATCTAAAATATCATGATGTCATATTTTCATTTTTTCTTCAAGTTTCTGAGATATAAACGGGACGGACTGACAGACAGGCCACACAAAATAGCGTCTTTTCCCCTTTCGGGGACCGCTAAAAATGTGTACGTTTTATTTTCAGGCTAATAGAGTTTTCTTTCTGATTACGAAAACGTTTTTGTTTGTTAGATTTTGAGGGCTAGTGCATTTCATTTTGGAAACCTTAACACTGTTAGTTGAATAAAAGATGATTAGTAGTTTATTGTTTGTATACAATGTCTATTATATCTATCATTAGCTAAAAGGGGAATCACTAGAACTTTGATGAATTAAAATTCTATTACTTGTCTTGAGTTTGATAACGTTTACTGTACTTGTTGCACCATGTAACGATAGGCTTAAGTAGATCATAAAATGCGATAGCTTAAATTGTGGTTGAGATGTCTATCTATCTATCTTACTATCCATCCATCCATCCATCCATCTTATCTTATCTTATCTTATCTTATCTTATCTTATCTTATCTTATCTTATCTTACCTATAAGATCAACAACACTTCTTTCTGTTTTATAATAGATTATAATTAATGTTCTATGCAATCAATCTGGCACAACTACAAATTGAGTATAACCCAAGCGTCTACTAAAGAAGAATAACTGTACTGAACTGATTGTTTAAAAGATAGCGAATGCTATATGCTTACAAAAAAAAACAAACTGGTTGACAAAAAAAAATATATTACGATTCTTTGATTATATTTAAAAAGCAAATCTTACATTGTCTATTATATTGCAAAGATCTGAGCCTGAAGAAGCCAATGACTATTACCATATAGCAAATGTTGGCTCTGTACGACGTAGTGTAAGCTAAGCTGGGATTTATCCGTCTCGGTGTCAAACCGTCAGGACAATATTTCTCTGATTGATTCTCTCACGACCCAATCGCCATGACTGTAAACCCGTAAACATTGAACTATTGCCACGACAAAAAGAGACGCTGATATTTCAAGATAAGCTGTTATTGTTATCTCCTTTATTGAGACCATTCGCTTTATACAGTCATTCATTTTGATTCATCCGATAAACAGAATAGCGTGCAGAGAAACAAATACATGAGAATGCAATGGGCAGGGGAATGAAAGGTTTGAATGCCAGACAACTTAGTTAACATTCGTTGAGACTCATCTAGGAGGGGGGGGGGAATAGAGACAAATCAACGTGAAAGTGACCATAATTTATGATCTGACTATGTCGTGACTAAACAATGAATAAAATAAATGCGTTGGTCAGTCAACAGCTGCAAGGGAGATTATCTGCATTGTAACACGGCCATGGGTGTCAACAAACCAAAACACTTCTCTCCCTTTCTCTCTTGTCAACCCCCTATTTAGCAACCCCCCCCCCCCCCCCCAAAAAAAAAAAATATGACAGGGCGTATAAAAAATATTTCCCCCACCGCTTCGCCCCTTCCTTCCATCTCCAGGCGTATTTAGTTATTAAAGTTGCTTGTGTCAGATTTATGCTGCAGTGACAATGAGAACGAGGCTGGCTTATAGGGACACATGCCATCCATCGCCCAGCTGACTACCGTGGTGACAAAGTGGAGGGGGCTGACCCAGGGGTACCACTTGGTACGTTATAGATGACGCGGTGTCGCCGAATCGCCAGCAATTCGTTAGTAACACTTACGGCGCACTGACGCGACGACAGTGCCGCTGCACGGAAAGATGTATCGCACTTGGATTAGGGCGATTTGTCATGGCGAATACGCCGCGTCTCATCCCACATTCAGGCCCTCGCTCCCTTTTTGCTGTGGTGGCCACGGCTGAATGGAGATAAATGTGGGAATGGTGGGGGTGTGGACATGACACTCACAAAGAGAGAACAGAAAAGGATATAGTACAAAAAACACATAAAATACAAAATATAGCAGAAAATATTTATTCAAAACATAATAGACCACAATACAACAGTCAATAGTATACATTGAGACCAAAATACAACAGTATGCAAAACTGAGGCAACAATCGAAAATAAAATCTAAAACAAGAAAAACATACATAAAATACTTTAAAAACAAACAAACAAAGCTTACATAAGTTACATTACGTGAAGTTGTATTTCTTAGTTTGAATTAGTCGTATAATTTCATAAATGATAACCCGAGGCCCTAGACCAACAACAATAAATCTGTGTGATTAGAAATAGTTTTACCAAGTGTTTTTGTTTCGCGCTATTTTACACTTTTAGCTTTCTCACTACCCTCTGATCCTAGCACTGGTCTGGACCAGTTGGGCAAATAAGGAGAGGGGAAAAAGAAAGGGATATCTGGGTGGATTTTTACCGTATTTGGTTTTTAAAAGCATTTTTTAAACATTAAAAAAAATGTGGGAACGACCTGAATTCGTTCAGGCCTCCTCAAGCCGACATACTAACCACTCAGCTAGTGAGGTGAATATAACTATAGAAGAATGTATAGCTATGTATTGTTTGTTTCAAACTACTTTAAAGCGGCGACCTATAAATGGGACTAAGTCAGCTTATACCGCCACTTCAGTCAAGTACAATTTCTTTCCCTTGTTCGAGATACCAATCAAATAATTAATTACCAATAGTTAATTAAGTTGTTTTTTTTTCTTGACTGAGTAACTTTTACCCAGTTGTATGAACTTCAATTCTAGACTTCGAGTAGCTTTTACCCACTTCTAGGAAGGTCAGTTGTAGACCTCGAGTAGCTTTTACTCACTTCTAGGAAGGTCAGTTGTAGACCTCGAGTAACTGTTACCCAGTTGTACGAACTTCATTACTAGATATGGATATTGTAGAGCCTACTAACTACAGTGAACTCCAGAATTTTGATTTTAGTAAATTAAGCTCTCTCAGTTTCGCTAAATCTACTAAAAAAAAAGGCTAAAATTAAAAAAGATACAAATTAATTTAATGTGTATAGTACATAGCCAATGGCTATCATTGTCTTTGTAATGGGTCGATATTAGCATGGAAAGGTTTTACAGGTTTATATTCTCTGTTAATATTTTCCTATTCACAATAACACTAAAAGCACAAAGGGTAAAATAGGATCTACATGAATCTACTAAAAAAAAACTATATAAGGCAAAATAATAAACTCAGAATGAGGTTACATAATTACACCTTACATACTTACACCTTACATGCTTACACCTTACATGCTCAATCACCATAACATATGACTACATACTTATTTTAATTTATTTTTGAGTCACGAGAATTATTAACCTTCTAGGACCAAACATGCAACCCTTTCTAAATTTCTAGTTCCTATTAATCCATAATACCAATTCCTACAAATACGCCCCACCTTTTCCACTTGATGGTATCTTAAATAGCCCATGTCCTGTCTTATTACTCCGACACAGTGTTGAGATTTCTCTTAATCTTACAAAATTATAATCACTATAAAAGAAAACTCAGAATAAAACAAACACTGCAAACTAGTTTTGGCGTTTCCGCAGATCGTCGTACCCCCAGGCAGCCCTCGAACTCCTGCACCCATGCACCCCCTGTAGGCGGACACAGACTCCTCTATGGAAATGCACCGACAGTTTGACGGATGGCCATAAAGGTCGGCGTGCAAAGTATCTACAGACGGAGATCTCCCGAAGAGCGAGATCATAAAACGTGGCGGCACCGTGCCACAATGCGACGGTAATGATTTCCCACTCTTTGAGAAGGCGTCGCCATTGTGGCCAAAATTTGATATCAAAATGACAGCATTTTATGGAGGATGCTCGCTTGTGAAAAGAAAGACGGGGGCTAGGGAGGAGAGTTTGTCTAGGCTTTCTGATTGACCAGTCTGTTTGGGAAAACGAGTTGTTCATCTCTGTAAACAAACAAAACGACCGCAAATAATAAAGTGATGGGGGAGGGGGGTAACGGCTAGGAGCGCCCACCCATTGATTCAAAAGAAAATAGAAACTATTAAAAGCCTTAAGGAAGATAGACGGTGGTAGTAAGAGGTTAGTAGTGTAGTGTTGCAGTGGATGTGTTAGGTAGACGGTGGTAGTAAGAGGTTAGTAGTGTAGTGTTGCAGTGGATGTGTTAGGTAGACGGTGGTAGTAAGAGGTTAGTAGTGTAGTGTTGCAGTGGATGTGTTAGGTAGACGGTGGTAGTAAGAGGTTAGTAGTGTAGTGTTGCAGTGGATGTGTTAGGTAGACGGTGGTAGTAAGAGGTTAGTAGTGTAGTGTTGCAGTGGATGTGTTAGGTAGACGGTGGTAGTAAGAGGTTAGTAGTGTAGTGTTGCAGTGGATGTGTTAGTTAGAGTGTTGGTAGGAGTCTTGTAATACAGCGCACTATTAGTTCATCATTTAGTACTAAGTAATTCATTTTGCTTTATAGAGCAGAAAGGGACATAAACCGAGTAATTTTCAGATAAATGGCAGTACTTACCGTTTCTTTTTATTAGATAAGCTTTGTTTTTAAAAAGTATTTTGTTTTCTATTGCTTGTTAAATATACAGTCCGCTTTTAACCACTGCTGTAGTTTTTCAAAATGAAATGCATATATTTATTTATTAGAACATAGGAATTCAATAATATCTAGTTATATCGATCTTCTGTCAAATTTGAGTAGAATGTAGACTAAATCTTGGGTCACTAATTATACATCTCAGAATATGTTAGAATACCATGCTTTTAGTCCCTGGTCATTCCAAGCCTTAGTCAAATTTTTGTAAAGACTAGTTTGTGGTCAGTTTGTTTGCATCGACAATTACTAGGATGTAGAAACGTGGGTGGGTGGAGGGGTTCTTTAGTTTTTTTTTTCTTTCTTGACTTCCGATTCGTCAGAGGTCAGCGGCAACTGGGCAGCGAAACCCGATCAGGCTATTATCAGATTGTCCCCTGTGTATCCAAATAGCCGGCTCAGGTCTATTATAGTTTGCCGACACTGGAGGCTGGCCTGTCCTTTTTTTTTTTACTTCACCCTCCCCCCCCCCCAACTAGTTTCCTAAAGAATAGTGGACCCCGTAATTATGAAGATGTCCAAAAAGATTACTGGTCATCTTTCCATTAGAGTGGACATTGTGCCGTCCACTGTGGCGCATGGACAACCCAGTGACAGCCATATTTAATACTTGGTTGAGTTCAGGAGCCCCCTGACGAGATTGTCAATCAGGTTTTTTTTCTTATTTGGTATCCATCTCTCAATAGAGATTAAACAAATGAATCTAGGCGACTATCCAATTGTCATATTTCTGCAGTTTTAAGAAATTCTTTTTAACAAAAAATTTAGAACATATAATTGCTACGACAATTTTATTGTACAGGTCTGCACAATTTACTCAAACAGGACTTCGGCATATATTTGTTTCAAAGGTGCTAGCGATAGATTTGTGTCATACTTCAAGTCTGCACATGAGCCTTCTTAAACCGTGTAAGTCTCATTGCACGTGTTGAGAACTCTATTCTCTGATAACACGGACAAGGAAAGCAGCAGTTCTTTGTAGAGTTGCCCTGTTTCCATGTAGGGTCAACTCGCCATGCGTACCAGTTTCTGTTTCACTCAAATGACCATTTTGGGGGTGTAATATCGCGCATTCGTAAAGCAGGGGTTGACCGTTTCATCGTCTTGCTGGCAGTGTCTACATCGTGAATCGAAGTTAGATTTAAATTTAGCAAAATAAGCTCCGATTGGACAATGTCCCGTTCTGTACCTACCAATTGTAACCTGTTCTTCCCTGTTAAACTGCCACCATTTGTCCAATTTAGAGGGTCCTTTGGAGTTTTGCCAGACCTCCCTGCCCGTGCTTCCGTTTTCCAAATTTCAGTGCCACTTTTCTCTCATCCATTTGTCTACAAGTGCCCGAGCCTGCCCAAACATCTGTGGTTCAGCCACAGGGTCCAGTTTGGTGCCGAACTTGGCTAGTAAGTTAACCCTCGCCTTGCCTTCAATGCCGAGATGCCCTGCTATGTACTGTAATGTCATCCGAATGCTGTGTTTTTCTTGCATGCGTCCAGCGCACGCCAGTGTTTTTGCCAGTGGTTCCGGTAGTGTTCCAGCAGAGTTTTCTATGGCCTGTAGGCACGACAAAGAGTCTGTGAATAGTACAATAGGACTGGGTTGTGCCTCGTTAAGTCGTTCTTCAATGTACTCTACTGCATTTTGAATTGCTATCATTTCAGCTACGTAGTTGCTCATGCCAGAACACGGACACAGAATTTCATCGTTCTCAGTGGCTCCAGGGAATCGAACGCCATACCCAGATGTTTTCTGACCCAGGTTCTCTCTAGTAGAACCATCTGTGAACATTTTAATGGTATCGGCTGGGTATTGTGCGATAGTTTTCCTGACCGTGCTTTGAAGGATAGCTTTTGTGCATTTCTTGTTTACTTCAGGGTCGATCAGAGATCTTCTCACCTCTGGGAGTCCAGGAGCAAACGCCGAGGAAGAGGCCCAAGCCAGAACGAGAGCTGCTCTGTTCTGGGGTAGTTCAACTTCTTTGGACATTCCCGCACAGTGTGCATGAAAGAGTTCCCTTCCGTCATGACCTGGCCCGCTACTGTTGGTGTCGTACGAAATGCACCACAGATAAGTCTGCACAGAGTCCAGCCCCGATAGATACGTTTGATAAGCATTGACTTGTACAAGAGACGAGTACTCTATCACAGGTCCAATCTAGAGGACTCGCAAGACGTTTGATTTGGCCCCCCACGTGGTCGTTGTAAATCGCTTTACCACCTTAAGGCTTTCTTAAACCAAAAAACTCTCTAGCACAGGGAGAGTCTGACACAGGCCCGATAGGTTGGTACCCAACAGGCTGCTTTGAATTACAGCAGGGTTTGTACAAGATTTCATTTTTCGTGGAAGGGCACACTGAGTGTTATGATTGGCCTTCAACTTACATTTTGTAAACATTCGAAATATACTAATTCATTAAAAAAATTATTTAAGGGGGAAAACTACAAATTTACAACTATATATTTCAAAAATGCACCGGCTATTTCCCTTTTTATCAAGCAAAATTAATTAGCCAATGATTAATTGACTAATTAGTTAATTAATCGATTCATGTTTTGTTAGGTACAATAAATAATTGTATAAAGTTTCAACTTGATCCGAGAAAGGTTTTGGGAGAAATAACGTGTATAATTATCTAAGGGGACAAAACCCCACATATTTAGCTATATTTTTGAATACAGAAATATTAATTTTCCTTGTTGGCATTAAACAAAATAATTTATAACCAGTAATTAATCTACTTATTGGTATTTAAAAAAAAAGATTCATGTATTGTCTTCGCAAAGTTTCAACTTGATCCGAAAATGGGTGTGGGAGAAATAACGTGTTCAAACCTTTATACCGGACAGACAGACAGAACAGACAGACAGAAGTAATAAGCTTTGTTAAAATCATACACCAAAAGGAGAACGTTTCCTTCTCTTGTGAGACGATTGTTAACCTTAAAACTGATAGCACTACAGGAAGCTACGTATACCCATGCATGCAAGACTTTCCGATGCATTAGTAAACTTTTCAGAATATGAGGAATGGTGCGCAAAATATAGGCCAGATTATGTCGCTCCTGCTCTAGAAGTCGTCTTGTTAACAAGAAGATTATCTTAGACGGGAGGCTGAGCGGTAAAGTGCTTGGCTTCCAAACCGGTGGTACCGAGTTCGAATCCTGGTGAAAACTGGGATTTTTTATTTCGGGATCTCTGGTCGCCTCTGAGTCCACCCAGCTCTAATGGACACCTGACATTAGTTGGGGAAAAGTAAAGACGGTTGGTCGTTGATCCTTAAAGACAATCTACAACAACTAAACCACTGTTTCATCAAATCTGGACAAAATGGTTGTCTCCTATCCATAAAGGCTAGAACAGCAAGATTTAAATACTCCTTTATCCCACTTTAAGTCAGAGTGTTGCAAAGTCATCTGTCGTAAAAAGCCTCAACGCTGGTTGTGTATGTGAGTTTGTATGTGTCTCGCGTGTGAACATTTTTCGTGTTCAGATCAGTATTGTTATAGTAGCAATGCTGAGGTGGACAATGGAGTCAAACTAAATTTTCATTTTTTTGGGCCATTAAAATTATCTTATCTTACATGTATTTGAGGATTTACACTTATAATAATTTAGAATTGAAAAGTTTAGGATATTGAGATGATGATTTGAAATTAATTAAAAAATAAAAAAACAACATAGTGATGAAACAAGGTTACAAAGACAGTTTGTGTGGAAACCCAAACTCAAAATCGGCCCTGAAGTGGTCTACCTAGAGTCTTCACAAGGATTCGAAAGCGGGACTTCTTGTTCCAAGTGCTTTACCACTCTGCCACAGCATCTCTATATATTCATTTAGCGTACACTTATATTTTTTAAAATAATAATTATTAACCTTATCCATACATTCAAAATTAATAACATGTTACATGTAATAAAGAGAAACTAAAAAAGATTTATTCTTGTTACAAAATTAGATAAATTGGCAACACGGAAAAAAATAATTCTTGACCTACTTTCTAGCTAGCTACAAATGACTTGAAAGACTCCCCTGAAATTTTTCATTGAAAAATGTGTGTAATTTTTTGAAAAATCTGCTTGCATATATAATTTTAAAAATGAGATTGTTCACTTTCGGAAAAGAAAAAAGTAGCCGTTGCATCAGAACTTTGAATGATCTAAAATATCATGATGTCCGATTTTCATTTTCTCTTTTAATCTCTGAGATATAAACGGGACGGACGGACAGACGGATGGACAGGCCACACAAAAACTAATAGCGTCTTTACCCCTTTTGGCGGCCGCTAAACGTTTAAGGCCATAAATAAAAAGGAATCAAACAAAGATTGAAGTCCCCAGATAAACAAAGCCAACCAAACATCTGTTGAATGTTTTTTTATCTTGTCAACATTTTTCAACCTTTGTATTTAAATTTAATTGATGTATAGTCTATTTGCAAATAAAAATTATCTCAAGTTAAACTGTTTTCAACTATCAACTATCCTGACCCAAAAAAAAAAAAAAAGAAGAAACG
Source organism: Biomphalaria glabrata (assembly GCF_947242115.1). Lineage (NCBI taxonomy): Eukaryota > Metazoa > Mollusca > Gastropoda > Planorbidae > Biomphalaria > Biomphalaria glabrata. Next base: position 13,709,046 of record NC_074717.1, on the reverse strand, counting down.
CAAGATTTAAATCTTCCTCGTCAGTATTTATAGTTAATGTAAAAACGTTAAATTTACAAACACCAAAAGTTAGGAATGGTGTAAATCTAAGCGGAAACTCTCATCTCCGTGTGAAAGCAAACACTCAACAAAACACCACAAAACCCCAAGTTTTCTAATAAACAAACACTCCACAGAACTCAAGAACCCTAAATTTCTTGAAAAGCAACGTACAAAAAGGTGACGTAGAAACAGAAGCATTGTACGCCTTCTAATAAATTAACTGAACTAAAAAAAGAGGAAGATATACTATGTACTATTAACATCCAAATTGTTTGAGATTCAAAGAAATAGTACACAAAATCTGTGTACACAACTCGTGTCCTTTTTGTTTTCTCTCAGAGATTCGTTTGTGTTTCTTTTTTTGTCTCTGGTGACGCCCTATTCAGCTCACGTGCGGGAGCCGAGTGTTGGGGAGTTAGCTGGCGTTAAATGGAAGACAATCGGTGTAAGCGAAGACAAAAGCCGGACCAGCGCTACGAGCGCGGCTACAGCGCTATTTGATGTGTTAGGCAAACATTTTAATTTCAGCCAGGCGCTGGGAAAATGATGTTTGCTCATGGCTTCCCTTTTAAAAAAGTAAAAACAACGGACGGGATTGTAGTTACCCTCGCCGTATTTTACGAGTCTCCGACACCGAGCCAGCAGCTTCTAGTTTCGCTTTTGTCCACTCTAAGCCACACTGATGTCCGACGCTGTCTTAAATGTTTTTTATACTTCCGTTTGCTGTCAGAAATTGTGACTACATTGTTGTATGGTGTTTGGACAAGGGTGAAATATAGTGGCGTCCGCCAACGTGTGTGGTTATGGATTAAGTGATTTAACTCTTCCCTAGTGCTTCGACAAACTGGACATAAAGACCGCGACTCAGAGTGATTCAACTCTTAACTCTTTAGGAGAATGCAGGAGAATGACATCAAAGACTCAAAAGGATGATTCAGAACAAGGCTCAGAACATCTGCACGCCCGTGTTGTCGTGCAAACGCCAAACAAACAAAAAAAAGTCACTTGTTATGCAAATATGATGTTAGATCAAGTGTGGTCAACACGAGTGGTCATCTTTACTGGACAAATCCATCATTCTTTTGACACCATTTGACATGCACTGTAAAAAAAAAAAAAAAAAGAAAAGAAATAGGACCAGAGTTTCTGTAGAGTAGATGATCAGATTGAAAACAATTTGTTCGACCTATCTTGGCATGGGTTGAATGTAATCATCAGACAATAAAATGGGGCCCTGAAATCGCTTACCAACTTATATAAATATAATATTAGAGATTTTCACAATAAATTTTGTAATCTAAACAATGTAAAGGATGTTCTATATTTGCTGCCAACTTAATAATAACAAGATTACTAAGAGAGTTTGTGTAATTAAACAAACTCAAAGGAGGCCCCCGTCGGATCCCTATCGGATTCGTCTATTTGCAATGAATATTCAAGAAGCGATTTTGTAAATCAGAAGTTTATTTTCTAAGTAGATTTGAATCTTCATTCTAGATCCATTTAAATTAAACTGCCAATAGCTCTGTTGGTAACTGTGCTGGGACATCAAGCAGACGTTGTCGAAGTACATGCTCGATACTAGTTGTTGTTTTTTTTTTCAATTACAAAACAATCCCAAAAGATTATCTAAAGTCGCTCGTCTGACATATTGCACATATTCGGTAGTTGTCATGCCGTAATGTGTAATATATCTCTTTATCAATAATAGGCTATTAGTTTGTTATTAAGTCAATAGCAATGCCTGGTTGTGCGGTTAGTGCGCTGGACTGATTGTCTCGACGGTCCCGGGTTCATATCCTGCTCGCTGCCATCCCCCGTCGTCAAGCCGGAGGTTTGGACTAGGAAGTAGATTATTTTCAACTTTGAAATGTCAGTTAATCGTTCTTCTGTCCCTACCAGGCCATTTAAGTCGACCGCAAAAAAGCAAGCATTTTTTTACTACAATGCTTTGCCTACAAAATCTTCAAAGCCCTCGAGAGCATCAAGGAAGATTTGAAAAAGAATTGGTGAGAGTAGCCAGCCTTGTCTTTTATTCCAAATATTTTTAGTACTATGGAAAACCCAGGGCTTTTTTTGTAACGATACGCACCGGTACAACGTACCGGCACCTTTTTGAATGTGGGGAAAACATTATTACTTTTCTTGTATTTTAACGTATATTATTAATTTATTAGTAGTTAAAAGTTAGGCAATCCATCACTGAGTACCGGCACCTTTTTGTTTTTCACTGTGAAAACCCATGTCTATGTTTAGCAGCATGCACTCTAAATTAATTTGTATTGTAACATCTTATTTATGGAAACCTGGATGTGAACATCACGTGAGACTAGGATTAGTCGCTAGTTTGGAATATTTGTGTCTACATGAAATGATCTTTAGTTCTGTGAACATGTTTCTGTTAGAAATTGTTGTGAATTGCGTTGTTTCAATACTTATATTTTTTAATTAGATAATTTTGTAGTCATCGCCCGCTAAACAATCAACCGGAAGTGTCAGCATTTCACCAGAGGTTTACTCCCCTTACCCTGTGGGTAATTAGGAAGTATCAATGCGGGGAGGCATGATGGGATACAAAGTTGTTTGGCGAAAAGGTAGGAATCAAGAGACGGGGGAAAGGGGGGGGGGAGGAGAATGCTCCATACGCGTGGATAAGAGCTTTACAGGGTAAGAATTTACAGGGTAAGAATTTAAAAGGAAAGAATTTACAAGTTAGAATTTCTACGGTAAGAATTTATAAGGTAAGAATTTAATAGGTAAGAATTTATAAGGACATAATTTACAAGATAAAAATTTACAAGGTAAGACCAGTAATCTGTTTGTCACAATTTTGTGTCTGCTTTTGTTAGCCTCAAATTCCTCAAATTTAAAATAGCAACACAAGAGCATTATCCAATGAATTGTACATTGAAGTAAATCTGTCTATATAACACAGAGAAACACTTGCATAAATAAATACATTTACATATACACACACACATACACAGAAAAACTTGAGTTTTCTGAGTTTATTGTCAATGGTAAAACAAAGCTTAGGAAATCAATTATTTATTTATAAAATTAGGGCCTACTGAGTGGTGGGGGGCCTGGACACATCGCCCGCAATGATTTAAGTAATATTCGTGCCGTTATCTCTCTCTCTCTCTCTCTCTCTCTCTCTCTCTCTCTCGCACACACAGACACACACAAACACAAACACACACGTATATATATATTATGCAGAAAGAGAGAAAAAAATGGCGGCATGGTTAGAAACGAAAGTTTTATTTTTATTATATTTCTCTTATTATCATTTTAAAATTTCTAGCAATAACAAATTTGTATAAAGGTATAAAACTATTATGAGCCACCCACCTAAAAAATTAGACCAAGTCCATCTTTCTCCCCCATTTCCCACCCCCCCATCCCTTTTTTCTGTCCTAGTTTCGCCTCTGTGTACAGACGTGAGCCATTTCAAATTGATCCAACCATCTAAACCCCATCCCTCTTTCACTCTGTCAGGCAACGATCTCTCGCTTGATCCCAGGTTGATCCACAGGCGTGAAGGCCCAAAGTCCGAGCGATTTTTACTCCAGGAAACCGCCCCTGGAAGCTAGCGTATTAACTATGTTGTCTGAAGGTTTAGCCCGAGGACTTCCTCTGCAGTCCGGCAGGTTTACCCCGGTGACACAAGTGTTAAAAGACACAGGACGACCCTGGGCGCTCTTAGCACGACCCGGGAATGGAACCGGATTTCGAGGAAACGGGGGGCGGTGCCGCCCTGACCTCATTAGCTTGATTGATTATCCAAGGTCACGGACGGGGTCAGGATCGTGCTTCTTTGTGTTTGCGTCAGAGACGCCAATGAATGGAGTGAGATGTTAGAAAGAAATACAAAATGGCGTCAAACAGGAAATACCCGTTTACTGATGTCTGGGGAGTATCCGTTGAAAGATTATAAAATTAGCATGTTTTCATATTAATTGGATTCAATTTCTTTACTCTCAAAAAAAAAAAAAAAAGATAGATTAATACAACTGCATTGCATTAGTGCTGGCCTTGGATAATTGGAGGAGCAAAGCGAATTGAATTTAGTGGCTCCCAAATAACGAAATAGAAAGAAACAGCGTAAAAAAAAAAAGTTATCAAAAACCTGCTTGTCTATATCGAAATCGATAAATCACTGAAATACGTATATCGCGGAGTTAGGCTAGTAGACATAGAATCATAGTGCTCTACTATATTTGAGATAAATTGAAGAAATCATTTTTATTGCTAAAATATATATCTATAGTTTTAGCAATGTTGGAAATATGGGTTAGCGTTAGGGTTAGGGTTAGTAAGAAACATGCTGACATTTTTTTTTTCTTAAAAATTTTACAATGTATGATAGTTCCAGTCCAGGCCGTTGTTACCAACTGACTCCGCAAGACATTATTCATCAGTTGTTTATTGTAACAGTAAAAAGTTATCTTTTTAGACCTTACCATCTATAGTGCAGATGATGTTAAGGTCATCTGTTTCTTTGGCCAACGACCAAGCGCTTTTTTTTCTCCAGCAAAATTCAGGTACCAATAGATTAGGGTTGACACAAGGGCGCCCTAAAAATCCCGAAATTCAAAATATCCGCCGTAAGTGAGACTCGAAAGTAGGACCCCAGGTTCGAAAGCCAAGAGCTTAACACACAGCCACCAAGTCCCCAGTACTAGCGCACATTTAAAATGAACCATTTGAAAAGCCAGACACTGATTTGGCGGATATAATGTTGTTGTTTTTTTTAATTTATAATTCCCGTTCTTACACAGTTACGCCAAGCAACATTAACAATGCATACCATATTCACACACACAAAATATAAACTGTACGTTTTAAGGAAGTGAATAGATTTTGGTCCTTAGCGGTGTGAATATATTCTTTAAAAAATTTCAATTTAAAGGGCACGAGTTTTATCGCATTCGATTCAACAACAAAAGTAAATCTTGTGTCTAGTGTTTTGTCTGTAACATATCATATACGACAAAATCTAATATCTGTATCTTTCTCTCTCTCAGCTGACACAGCGCTAGACGAGCGGTCAATAGTGACGAGTGGAGAGGTCAACCGCAAAGTTTCAAGAAACATCTAAAGTCTAAAGTGAACCCTTCTCTGGGCGTTCACGTCATATACAGTCATATATTGTCACGTCATATACAGTCATATACTGTCACGTCATATACAGTCATATACTGTCACGTCATATACAGTCATATACTGTCACGTCATATACAGTCATATACTGTCACGTCATATACAGTCATATACTGTCACGTCATATACAGTCATATACTGTCACGTCATATACAGTCATATACTGTCACGTCATATACAGTCATATACTGTCACGTCATATACAGTCATATACTGTCACGTCATATACAGTCAGGTGACCACCCAGAGAGGGTCGAGGGATGTTCCGTCCGGTTCTTGAAGGCCATTAGCCATTAGAGACCCTATATAAAGAGCGAAGGTGTCTTGAGTCGAGTCAGTCATAATTTTAAGTTCTACGATTTACTACGGTACGCCAGAGCTTAGCAAGATACGGAGAAACCAGTTCTTGTTACAACAGTACAGAGTTGATACGGCGGTTCAGATACAGCCACGACTGAACATCTGTGATCATCATATCGTATAATATCAATTTTACATTTTTGATTGCGATTTATTGGACATTAAATGTTAAATTACTTTGGTGCCCTGAGTTATCTAGTTCTTTCTTTGAGTTGGTAGTGTCAAAGAGTGCAGTTTGCAGAGACCCTGGAAAGTAAGTCATTACAATATATATATATATATATATTGTGTGTATGTGTGTGTGAGAGAGAGAGAGAGAAAAAGGGGGGGGGGGAAGAGAGAGGTCCAACAAGGTAATTAGAAGCACACATATATTTTTTAAGCAAAATCTGTTGCTTGAATCTATCACAAAAAAAAAAATAAATAATAATAAATAAATACAAAAAAAACTTTATGTTGTTGCTATTTTTTGTATCTGGCCTTTTTTTTTTTTTTCTTAAAAAAAATTGACATTTATAAAAACAAAAATATTGACAAGAAAATATAGCGTACAGATTTCCTCACTAACCTGGTGTTGACTCCAAGCCCAGCAGAAGCTAATTACTTGCTAACCAAACAACAATCAACTTACTTAACTCAGGGGAGATGGGGGAGGTTGTTTCAATCAAAATGGGAAACTAAAAGTGGACAGTTAAGTGCAAGTAACTCGTCGAGGTGTTTGGTTTATTCAAGCAAATATTCTGTGCTCAATCTCGCCCACATCTTGTGACTCCCCTTGCATCACCCCCCCTCAAGCAACTCCTTCTAGAAATATCATCTCCAAACAACTTTCCCTTTGGCAGATCTGACATACTTCTAGCATTACCTGTACATGTCAGGGGAGTTGCTTAATTTGAAAGTTGGATCAGAAAACATTTAGTAACACCACAATTACCAAACCGGTGTCGGCTTCCGTGGTGGGTTGATCAACGCAATTACTTCCCTAAAGGCGTAGCGTGACACGGCCGTATAAATGCAACTATCTGCTCTTGTTTGTATTCAATTCATAAATAGCGGAATTTTTTAAATTTTATTTTTAGAATATATTTTTCTTGTATTAAAACAGACGAAAGTGAATTGTGTATCTGATGCGCTCGTCATTCTCTCACATGGGGTCATGGAAATAAAACAAAACAAACAACGAAAGCTAATGTTTTTATTTACCATGTACCTGGAACAGCTCCGTATTTTGTTACGCTTGAAACTACCAGAAACAACTTCACCCACACCGATGTTGTTTTTTTATAGTATTTTTTAACAAATATTAAAAAAGAGTAGATAGGAATGATTAATATCACAAAAAGATTTTTTTTTTGTTTGAAAACACTTTATTGTACTATTCCTTCCTTTTCTCATATCCTTTAGTCTGTTGGAGATCCACCCAAGATTTGTCGACCGCATTTTTCCATTCCATTGTAATATTAGGCGCGTAAGTTCGCAAATGTCACATTAAAAAAAATATTTTTTTACAAACTTATATCAGCTCACTCCGGCTGTCTGAAGCCAACTCACTCCGGCTGTCTAATATCAACTCACTCCGGCTGTCTGATATCAACTCACTCCGGCTGTCTGATATCAACTCACTCCGGCTGTCTGATATCAACTCACTCCAGCTGTCTGATATCAACTCACTCCAGCTGTCTGATATCAACTCACTCCGGCTGTCTGATATCAACTCACTCCGGCTGTCTGATATCAACTCACTCCGGCTGTCTGATACAACTTTTGAACACGTTTTTTCTCCCACACCCAATCTCGAATCGTTGCGGAATTTTTTTGCACAATTATTTCTTTTACCTGACAACACAAGAAAAACAAAAACAAAAATATTAACACTTGGAAATTAGTTATTTTGTTTGGTGTCTCGAACGAGGGAAAGAAATTGTACATGACTGAGATGGTAATATAAGCTGAATTAGTCCCCTTTATGGGTCACCGCTTTAAAGTAAGTTTGAAACAAATAACAATACAATCTTCTATTTTCGTACGAACCTCACTAGCAGAGAGGTTATAATGTCGATTTGAGGAGTCATGAGTTCGAATTCAGGTCCTCTCCCCCCCCCCATTTTGTTTTTATAAAAGCTTTTAAAAAAACGATTACGGTAAAATCCACCCAGATATACAATAGTTTCTGTTCTCCCCCCCCCCCCCCCTTTTTCATTTTCCGACTTGGTCCAAGTGATAGGATCACAGCGTATTGAGAAAGCTAAAAGCATGAAATAGCGCTAAACAAAAACAATTGGTAAAAAATATTTCTAATTGAACAGATTTATTGATGTTGGTCTAGAGTCTAGATCTATTACAAATTTAATTACATGACTGATCAAAACTTGTTGATACAATTACACTACGCCGATAACCAGAGATAAACCATCTCTTTGCTACAATTAATTAATTAATGTGTCATTCGAATTTCCCATTTTAGATAACCAGAGATATATCATCTCTTTGAAACCATTAAATAATTACTTTGTTATTTGGAAATTCCATTTTCAAGACCAATATTAGAACTGCAATGTCTCTTTTCACTTCATTTAAATTCGCCTTACGAGAGGGCAATACTATAGACTATTAAAGATTTCTACTCAACCATCACTTACAAAGTAGTTTAGTGTAGGTTATAAAAGTCAATTTTTTGTACCATTGCGCGAATCTACGAATGAAGCTTGAGTTATTAATGAAAAAGTCCATAACCATTTTAAAAAAAGTTACTTCCCCTGAAGTTTTTCATTGAAAAGTGGTGTAATTTTGTGAAAACTTTGCTAGCATATATAATTTAAAAAATTAGATGGAAAAGAAAAAAATAGCCGTTGCATCAGAACTTAGAATGATCTAAATTATCATGATGTCCGATTTTCATTTTCTCTTCTAGTTTCTGAGATCTAAACGGGGCGGACGGACGGACAGACGGACAGACAGGTCACTCAAAGCTAATAGCGTCTTTTCCCCTTTCGGCGGCCGCTAAAAAAACAACAAAAAACAACAATAATAGCAAAGTAAACAATCATTATTTAGACGTAGCGAAACTTAATTGTCAGCAAGTTGATACGAAAATTATATTAATAGAAACATTAGAGATAGGGTTACTGTAGCGATTGGACCTCATGATGACCTGCTAACTATCGTTAAAAAACGCAAGCTAAAAATCAATGGGCATATAACAAGCTCTTCGGGGCCTTCCTTCAGGGAATAGTACCAGGAAAAGAAGAAAAGGCGGCAGAGAAAGCTATGGGAGGACAACATAAAAAAATGGACGGGCCTGCCATTGAAAGAGGTTTTAACTAAGGCAAAAGACAGGAATGGAGAAAGACGGTCGACAAATCTTGCTTGGTGCCACAACGTTCCAACAGACTAAGGTAAAAGTAAAATATAGATGTATCTAAATCAAAATAGAAACCAAGATCAAAATCAAAATCTAAATCTAAATCAAAATATCTATCTATCTATCTATCTATCTATCTATCTATCTATCTATCTATCTATCTATCTATCTATCTATCTATCTATCTATCTCTCTGTATATTAGTGTATATATATATATATATATATATATATATATGTGTGTGTGTGTGTGTGTGTGTTTGTGTGAAGATGACTGAGAGAGGTGTTCGTTTTCCAATGTAGACGAGTGAAAGTCCCTGAGATAACCTGAGGAGGTTGTCTAGAGCTGGAGTGCCAGGTTGCACCTGTTCCACGATGGCGACACGCTGCCTGACAGGGATGTTCACTCAAAGAGGGTTCTGATGTTCAACAGCGCCTGTATGCTTGGTTTGGTCTCCATTGAGACATCAGGACACCAGAACAGAGCTCGTTTTTTTTTCTTTTTCTTTCTCTCTCGTATTAGTGGGAGAAGAGAAATGTGTGTGGGAGTGACGGGGGGGGGGGGAGGGAGCATGGTATTAGAAACGAAAAGATGGAGGTGGGCAGAGAAACAGGAGAGATGTATTTATGAAGTCAAAACTTGGAATGTGATGTTTTAAAAATATAGAGCAATGTACACAAATGAGATATAGTTATCAAATTACGTTTGTGTCACAATGTCTTAAGGCTTAAAGTTCATTTGTGGACATTTTATTGATGCATTCACACATTCAACATTGAAACGGGTTAAGCCACAGGACACAGAATTTTTTTAGATTAAATTTAAGAGAGTGTAACTAGACAGATATCCAGATAGCTCTATACAAACACTTTTAGCGGCCCCTAAATGGGGAAAAGACGCTATTAGTTCTGTGTGGATTGTCTGTCCGTCCGTCCGTCCCGTTTATATCTCGTAAACTAGAAAACATAGTACAAATCCGACATCATAATATTTTAGTCCATTCAAGTTCTGATGCAACGGCTACTTTTTTCTTTTCTGAAAGCGAAAAATCTAATTATTTTAATCACTTATGCAAGCAGTTTTTTTTTTTCATAAAAAATACACTACTTTTACAACTATTCACTATTAATAGTAACAAACACAGGAGTCTTTTTATTAGAGGATACCATAATGTACCATATTTTTAACACATTTATGCAAACTTACATAGAACACTTAACAAAAGGACATTTTTTTTTTCTCTTTTTACGGAAATGTTTTTTTTTTCTTGAGGAATAAGAGATTGAACCTTTACATACAAAACAATTAGATCAATTAGATTTTCATTATAAGACATCAGTTAGGCCAGGTTCACATCTAGCTTCACATTCACTTTCACCTATCCTTTGGTCTGCTGGACCACTGGGGCACAACACAAGATCTGTTAACTTTTTTTTCTCCATTCTTCTCTGTCATTTGTCTTTGATAGAATTTCATTCTGATAATATTGAGACCTGCATTTTTACCTGCCTGGGTGGACCACATCGGGGGCTGATTTTCAGTTTGTGTCTCTACACCAACTGTCTTTGTCACCTTGTTTGAATTACATTTTTGATGTTTCAATCCTTCAATACAAAAAAAATTAAATTAGTTCCTGACAATGAAGAAACAAACTCAACAAATATGTCAAGTTCATTAATAAATAGAATACACTAGAATTGTATAGACAAAAAAACATACTCATGTACAGAGGCAATATATTTTCTGCACTTTTCACCAAAACAATCAAGAACAATTTGTAATGGCGATTCTTATCCAACGAACTACGAAATAAAACTCAACAACGATAAAGTATTGAATCAATAGCTTCAGATTTGTATAAGACAATAATTGAGCTTCGCTACACTGATTGAGTTTTATAGGTCATATAGTGTTTATTTTAGTCAAAACATTTTTGTGCTCAGCTTTTAATAAAACGCCCCTCGCAAAACCCGTAGACTCCGCTTCCGCTCACTGCCCCACACACACTTGCAAAATATTGTCTTAACTAATGATTTGGTATTTTGTAACAGTGTCAACAACGCAAGTTGTATGATGATTTAATGCACAGACTCCGCTAAATGGACAGTGAAACCCTCAGAGAATATCGATGGTATCAGAACGCCTTGAACTCAGTTCAGAAGTACCCTACCCCCAAACTCACGTTTATGAAGGAAGAGTTTAAAAAGAAATCAACAGCTAAGAAATCACAAAAAGGAAATGCACGGTAATTAATAATGTCCTAGCACGGCCTGTTGACTCCCAGAGTCATTCTAAGAACTTCAAAAGAACGCTATCTTTCTGACACCATTTATTATACTTAGAAAATTTAAACTTCAAACAAAACATAAAAAAGGCAATAAATAGACAATGGAAACCAAAATGCATTAAAAAAAAATAATTCTGAAAGTAGAAAGCAAGGGAAAAAAACTAATACAAGTTTAAAACTTGAGAATGAAACAAGAACAACGCACACACACACATACATACATACATAGACAAGACAAACCAAGTGCTTTGATTTCGTTTGTCTTTTGTTTTTTGTGTTCGCTTAGAAGGAGTTGTCGAACTTAGTGAAGTACAAAGTACAACGTGAAATCTAAGTCAGTAGAAAATAGTGAACAGAGCCAATGACTCGATCAATACAAGAGTCGAACACAGGAAGCACATGCTGGCTCGTGTCTATGTCAGAAGTCTCTTACTAGCTCAGGACTGTAAATAAAGAAAAGAGTTTGCGAGAGTGCGCCGTAGAGAGAGAGAGAGAGAGAGAGAGAGAGAGAGAGAGAGAGAGAGAGAGAGAGAGAAAGAAAAGAGAGAGAGACAAAGAGAGAGAAAAAGAGAGAGAGAGATGAAGAGAATATTCAGCCATTTAAAATTTAAAGCGGGTCCGCGCAACGCACGTGGACTGCGCTAATTTGACGTGTTATCGCTGGCCCGTGCCCGCCGTCAAGGGCTAATGCGCATGCGCGCCAACGTCAGGTGTGCACATCAATGATGCGCATGCCAACAAAACAGCGACGGGCCATAACTTCCAAAACAAATGACCGTTTTCTCTCCCTCCAACGTCTAGTTTTGTTTTCAGAAAGGGAAATAAATCAAGTAATAAAAACAAATGCTTGCGTTCACCTCCCCTCTCTACCCGCCATTTTTGTTTCATCAAGTCACACTACTGAGACCTCTCCTGTACCATATCTAGCCACTCCTTTAGATTTATTTGTAATCTATTTTGTTGCAGACACATAGGAATGAGTCCGCATAGCTCAATAGAGAAGTGGGGGGTGGGGTCATAAAAGGAGAAACAGGGGGAAGGTTTGAAGTGGACTTGCATTTTCATCCTAACCTATGGCTATTTCCTAGCACACCGCTAGCCTTTTTTTATAGTATAGCACTAGCCTTATTTTAGCGTACCTCTAACCTCGCAATAATTTTCTAGTTTTTGAGACCTAACCGTGACAGATGGACAGACTACACAAAACTGAAAACAACTTTTTTCCCTTACTGGGGACGCAAAAAAATCGGAAATAAAAACTAAATAATAAGTTTACAAATACAGTTTGTGTGGATACACAAACTCACAATCGGTCCCTGAAGTTGCCCGCTCAGAAAGGTTAAAATGCAGGTTGGAATATTTTTTGTAAGAATATCAGAAACTATGAAGTACAAACTATCAACAACTACAACCCTATCAACAACTACAACCCTTTCAACAACTACAACCCTATCTCCTATCAACAACTACAACCCTTTCAACAACTACAACCCTATCTCCTATCAACAACTACAACCCTTTCAACAACTACAACCCTATCTCCTATCAACAACTACAACCCTATCTCCTATCAACAACTACAACCCTTTCAACAACTACAACCCTATCTCCTATCAACAACTACAACCCTTTCAACAACTACAACCCTATCTCCTATCAACAACTACAACCCTTTTAACAACTACAACCCTATCTCCTATCAACAACTACAACCCTTTCAACAACTACAACCCTATCTCCTATCAACAACTACAACCCTATCTCCTATCAACAACTACAACCCTATCTCCTATCAACAACTACAACACTATCTCCTATCAACAACTACAACCCTATCTCCTATCAACAACTACAACCCTATCTCCTATCAACAACTACAACCCTATCAACAACTACAACCCTATCTCCTATCAACAACTACAACCCTTTCAACAACTACAACATTATCAACAACTACAACCCTATCTCCTATCAACAACTACCACCCTATCAACAACTACAACCCTATCAACAACTACAATCCTATCAACAACTACAACCCTATCTCCTATCAACAACTACAATGCCTGCGTTCTGAGCACACTTCTTTATGGCAGTGAGAGTTGGGCAACTTACATGCGCCAAGAGCATAGATTATATTGCTTTCATGTGCATCTCCTGGAGGGATCATGTCTCCAACCAGGACGTTTTGAAACGGGCCAATATGCACATCATCTATTCTCTTCTGACACAGAGATGACTACTCTGGCTCGGACATGTCACTCGCACGCCAGATGGAAGAATCCCTAAAGACATCCTAAACGTGGGCTTGCGAAGGGAGTCAGACCCAAGGGCCGCCCTACAGAGATGTCTGCAAGCGAGACCACAGGCATCAACCAAAGTATGTGGGAAGAGATATCCCAAGACGGACAACATAGAGACAGACTGTAGGTTTGTGTACAAACTTCGCCGACAGAAAAAGAAACGAAGCTTCATCAGTCAAGAGAAAGAAAAAGAAAGCTACCCTGTCAGCTAGCCATAGGGCAGATGTATATGTATGCACGAACTGTGGCTAACTCTGCCTCTGCACATGTGGCTTGATCAGTCACTCCACATTCTGCCCTGTCTCAAGACGAAACCAAAGCCAGTGACTCAACTGGGCGCATACATTATCTTCAGAGACAGATGGAGCCATATATATTATTACATTGTTAATATTCCTCTGTATAACTTATTGATATCAAGATATAGCTAAATGTGAACCTGGCCTAGCTGATGTTATTGAATGATTATCTAATTGATTTAACTGTTTTGTAAAGGGCCAATCTCTCATTTAAGACCTGAAAGAAGAAACTTTTCCCTTCGGTTAAATGTCTAAGTAGGAGGAGAAGTTGTTGAGTGGTAGATCGGTTGGATCCGAAGAGTAAGGTCACGGGTTCGAATCCTAGTGAACACTGGGAACTGCAGCTATTTTTATGTGATTAATATAAATCACTACGCACCACAATTACTGAATAGTGCCCTGTAGTGTTTTTTTTTTTACTATAAATAGTGAATAGTGGTAAAAATAGTGTATTTCTTTGAAAAAAACTGATTGAATGAATAATTTTAAAAATTAAACTTTGAGCTTTGAAATATCTAAAATATATATATTTATCTTTTATAGTTTTTGAAATCTAAACGTGACGGACGAACGGACAGATAGATAACACAAAACTAACAGCGGCTATTCCCCTTTCAAGGTCAACTAAAAAGCCAAAGTATGAAGATTGAAACATTCAAAAAACCACTGCGCAGTTTATCTCAGATATTGGTCTAGTCATTTAGACCCTCTAACAGAAGAAGGAAAAGATGTGAAGCCAATGCTTTTATGCGGGAGGAGAGGAAAGGCTTTAGAGGGATGAGGGCAGAGTGTCTTATACAAGACAGTGATTATTGTAGCAGTTTAAAAAAAACACGTGAAGTCACGAATCACCTACCCACTCCTCGACAAATCATTTGAAAAAAAAAAGACTACGCCTCTGTAAAGTGCGGGAGCCAATTAGCCAACAGCGTCATTGTTTATTGGTCGAGGTGAGCACTTGTCTAAATGTGAACAAGATGTTTGGCTAGGCACACGCACACGCGCGCGCACTAACTCACAATCGCGCTCTCACAGCGGTGCTTCCTTCTGATTATCTTCTGTATCTAATTGCCTGGGCTCTGAGAGCCATAAATTACCTTCGAATGAGCCAAACAACGTTTGATGCCTCTTAAGACAAGTAGGGGGCTGATAACATACTCGTGGTGGGAGATACGGGGAAGCAATGCGAAATGCTGAGGAGGGTGCCGAGCGCTAAGATTTGTTGAGCGTCACTTCTAGGGCGCAAGACTTATTAGGTAGGGAGCTTCTTAGTTCACGCCTGATGCTGAGTTTTTTTTATTTTTTTTTAGTAAGAAGTTAACAACTGAGTGTAAAGATTTCTATGTCTTGAAGGGAGCACTAATTTAAACCTTTTTCTACGCATGTGTTTGTTATACATTAATACAAGATAGTAAACTTTATTTTGCGCAGCTGGAACTTTCGACGCTTACTAAAAGAAGGAGTAAAAACATTTTGTAATGGAGCAGTGGCGTCACTAGCGGGGTGCGGGGGGTACGGTCCGCACCGGGTGACACCCACCAGGGGTTGACACCCAAGTGGGTAAAATGCAACTTTCAAAACTAAAAAATTGATACTTCAAATTTGAGAAAAATAATTCCTTGTAGACGCCAGGTAAAGAGTTTCTGAAGCCCAGAAATGTAGAAAAACGCTTGGTGCCCTGGGCTTCACCCCGGAAAACTCTGAGTGATATTAAGGCACTCCCTTAAACGTCTAATCTGAGCAGTTTAGTGGTGAACGTAGAATTGTTATTTGTAAAATGTTCAGAGACACATAGACTTAAGCCCCTCGCGCACCATTCGATGCACAGGGCTGCATGCTCTCTCCACAGAAATCAGTCTAAGGCAACTTTCACAGCCACTTCCCAGCTTGTGCCCACAAAATTCAGGACTTCTGAAAAAGTGTGACGCCATGGTAGACATGATATTACTTTCCTCTTGTCGGATTTCATGTTAAGGCTGACTTTGGTAAACGAGTTTCGTCATGACAAATGATATGTCTCACGAATTTCAATCGACTTTCGGTCGCAACTTTCCTTAGACGGCCTGTTGGGGGAAAAGATTTCTCCATTGGTAACATTATCTCGGTATAATATTCGTAGGATCTTTCTCAGCCTCCTTTCAGCCTTCCACGTCTCTAAAAGGTAGGTGGCCGTTGGGGCAATGATTGTATTGAGTAGGTGGATTTTAATCTCCAGGCTAATTGATTTGCTTCTGCATATAGGCCTTACTTTTTGAAAGACAGCTCCTGCTTTCCAATCCGACATGCAACACCATGATATGCATCTCCATCACTTGAGATAGCACTGCAGCCTAAATAGGTGAACTTTTCTATTTGTTCAAGATCTGTAGGGCCAATGTTAATAGGTGTATTAGGTAACCTGCACCCAATATGCATAACTTTGAGGGCATCTTTATCCGTCATCTCGTGTATACATTTAATTGTATTTGAAAGTGATGCTATATCGTCTGCAAAATCCAACTCGGTTGGAACCAGAATGCAGTCTGTTAAATGTATTTGATGACATCGTCAATAGCTACAAGAAAGTGATAAGGGGATAAAATGTACCTTAATTTTATAGACGTCTGTTTTTTGAAGTATGCCACCGTCATTTGTGACACAACAACTTGATTTGCTTTAGACATGTCGATGAATCTGGACTAAATGTTGCGAGTTTTCTTATTATCTTGCTATTTTCCAGGGTGACTCCAATGGACGGTATCAAAATTATTTTTTTTTATCTACAAAACTGATCAACATAGGCGTTGCTCGACAATGTTACTCAGGACGTGAACCTGTTCAGTGCTTGATTTGCCTTTTCAGAAGCAGCTGAGAAACACAAGCTAAAATTGCAAACCTTTTCCGTAAGTAGCTCTTAAATAATCTCTAATAAAAATATATTTGATGCAAGGTTTCTCAATTCTATATTTGTACATTTTTATTTTATGTATTAACTTTTGATAAAATATAAACACCGACATTTTTAAACATAATCGAAAACCATTCTGGAGTGTAACCATCAATGTATTAGCTTACAGTATAGTGTTCAAAATAAAGAAACAAAATAAACAATATGTATTTTTTTATAGGTGGAGATTTTTTTCCATGGGGGGGGGGGAATGACACCCCAAGCTTACTGCACCAGGTGACACCGACCCTAGTGACGCCACTGTAATGGACCGGACTTTGGCCACTGCTAACTATGCTACCTTTGCGGTCGCAGTGGGCCCCGCACTTTCATAGGCCCCGCGTTAAGTCTAGGTGTAACTTATTAAATTAATACATTAAAACTTATATATAATAGAAGGTTTTCCGCGAATTCCTGATTTTCCAGGTGCTCTTGGAAATCTCTTGTAATTGCCAAATAGATCCAAAAGTCCTTTAAATCTCCTGAAAACTCATACAAATCTCCTGAAAACTCATAAAAATCTCCTGAAAAAAAGACAAAAGCTTCATTTTGAGGTGCCAATTTTGCGCGCGATAAAAAAAAACCGGCACTGTAAAGACGAATGTATGTCTAATACAAAATCTTGATTTGACCTTATACTTATCACTACACAGACTGGGCCCCGCTCAATCCATTTTGCACAGGGCCCCGCAACTGCTAGGACCGGCCCCGAATGGAGTGCAAGGATTTTAAAATGGAGTGCAAAGATTTTAGAATGGAGATTCTAGAATGGAGTCCAATAATTTTAGAATGGAGTGCAAATATTTAAGAATGGAGTGCAAACATTTAAGAATGGATTGCAAATATTTTAGAATGGAGTGCAGAGATTTAAGAATGGAGTGCAGAGATTTAAGAATGGAGTGCAGAGATTTAAGAATAGAGTGCTTATGCTCTCTACAGATGTAATTCATTTAATTCGAGGAGTTCTTTACCAGTTTCTGAGCTAGAAAGTTTTGATCCAAAACTGTTTCACAGACAATGTTTTTATTACACACACGGTGCTATGTACGCCATCTCAGGTCCATGTGATACTAAAGTCGTAGGAAATAGATGATGACAGTTTGGTGAATTTGACTTCAAAGACTTTGACAAAGATGAAAGTATGTGTAATTAATGGTAATAGAATAAAACAATCAGACAAATTTAAAATCTGCGTTGACACGCCCATTTCTCTTCATTGGTTGACCATTTTTAGTCTTGTTTGCTCAGTTTGAAAGTTAGAAACTTAAGACATCTTCATTCTCTCAAAGAATTTAAATAAAATGTGATATCCCAAACAACTTGTCTACAGCTCAACAGGGGCGTTTATTTATGTGGGCATTCCTTGATGTAATGAGCTTAAAGTAGATTAGCTCCCTCTTTCAGTCTTACGTTTTCTCTCATTCCTGTTTCCTTGGTCCAGGGTTCTCAAAGCATACCTACTTCTCCCCTCCCTCTTCGAAGTCCTAATCCAATTTTAAATGAAAATCTTATGGATTTTTCCCGGAGTCTCAATTCCCGGCACTCGTCTCAATGTTTTCCCGATCTGTCAACCTGGACTGGCTCAAAATTGCCTTCGTAGGAGGCCCATTAAAACATCGTGTGTCGCCATGCTTGGGGGGCCCCCCTTATTCTCTCGTTTAAATTCAGACAACACTCAAGGCTGGAAGAGGCACAAGAACATGTTAGCCGGATTAGCGGGCCCATCAAGAGTGAGTAGTGAAGTAAGGTGAAATCGTAGATGGGGTGGGATTAAGTCCAGATTAGAGCTCGTGTTGTGACAGTTAATGGCGAGTGAACTGCTCACAAACAGAGATGTTTGCAGGAGGAATCGACTAATAGAAAGTAACAGAAACAAAATAAAACAGAAAAACTTCAGAGAGGTTAGGACCGAGTGGTAAAATGCTTGCTTCCAGACCGAGTAATTTTAAGTTCGAATCCAGCTGAATGTTGAGATTTTACATTACAAAGAAATGTTTTTAATTAAACCTTGTTACTTAATATGAAAAACTATTTTTTTTTTATCTTTGATGTCATTCGAGATGACTTTTTATATACATATATATAAACATGATTACAAAGAAAGTTTGTGTTATCTCTCTCTCTCTCTCTCGCTAGCCTTTTTTATTTACGTAAATCTTATCCAAATTACTCCAAATTTAGATCTTAAATATAAATTAAGGAGATATATATCTTAAGAGTGCTTAATCAGAAGTTTAGTTTAGGTAGATCTACATCTTCATTCTAGTTCCATTTAAATGAAAATGCCAATAACTTTGTTGCTAACTGTGCTTGGACATCAAGCAGATGTTACTGAAGTAGGCAAAACAATTACAAATGAATCCCAAAAGATTATCTAAAATCGCTCGTCTGACATATTGTACATATTCGGTTGTTGTCATGTAATATATATCTTTATTAATAATAGTATATTAGTTTTTTATTAAGTTAATAGCAATGGCTGGTCGTGCGGTTAGCGGACTGGCCTGATTATCTCAACGGTCCCAGGTTCATAGCTGCTCGCTGCCATTACGTCGTCCAGCTGGAGGTTTGGACTAAAATTTATATTATTTTTAACTTAGAAGGAAAATCCGAAACATTTAAATATAAAAACATTCTTACAACGCCAAATGAATCTTTAAAACATTATTACTTTTGACAATCAAAACAAAATCACGTCTTGAATATTCCTTGCAAATAGGCGGATCCTATAGGGATCCAACGGGGGCCGCCTCTGAGATTGTGTGGTAACTCAAACTCTCTTTGTAATCTTGTTTTTTAATAACTTTTCTAGCAGTGAAGAAGGCACAAAAAATGTACTAATTAACTTTAAGAGATATCCTTAGTACAAGGGAAGATGTATCTCGATATATTTAGTACAAGAGAAAAACTATCGAAGCTTTACGAGCTGACGCGTAAATGTCTGTTTATGAATAACATGAGACATGGTGGTTATATGTACACCCCTAGGAATATAGAACATTACCGGAACTGCCTTTAAATCTACTTTTAAAAAATGGCTATATAGATTTGCCTACAACATCCACACTTTGAGTCTATAAAAAAAATTATACACAATTTACACAATTTCTGAAGACAATAATGTACTGTTTTCCCTACAAACAGTTATTTAAATTTTTAAATATGTTTATTTCATACCTTTTGGGCTTCCCCTATGAGGCAATGACGTTTTTTTTAGAAGACAAAACTGATTACTTCACTTGCATGATGAGAGTATTGTTATTGAAGACATTTAAAAATATAGATTCTAAACGGAGGTGTGTTGAGTTAAAACAAAACAAAAGAAAACACGGAAGTAAAAATAAAACCTTTGACAGTAATTTTGATTTTAGCACAGCTGACAGTAATTTTGATTTTAGCACAGCTGACAGTAATTTTGATTTTAGCACAGCTGACAGTAATTTTGATTTTAGCACAGCTGACAGTAATTTTGATTTTAGCACAGCTGACAGTAATTTTGATTTTAGCACAGCTGACAGTAATTTTGATTTTAGCACAGCTGACAGTAATTTTGATTTTAGCACAGCTGACAGTAATTTTGATTTTAGCACAGCTGACAGTAATTTTGATTTTAGCACAGCTG
The DNA here is from genome assembly GCF_947242115.1 of Biomphalaria glabrata. Taxonomy (NCBI): domain Eukaryota; kingdom Metazoa; phylum Mollusca; class Gastropoda; family Planorbidae; genus Biomphalaria; species Biomphalaria glabrata. The sequence continues at coordinate 13,688,680 of NC_074717.1, read as the reverse complement.
ACAGTAATTTTGATTTTATCACAGCTGACAGTAATTTTGATTTTAGCACAGCTGACAGTAATTTTGATTTTAGCACAGCTGACAGTAATTTTGATTTTAGCACAGCTGACAGTAATTTCGATTTTAGCACAGCTGACAGTAATTTCGATTTTAGCACAGCTGACAGTAATTTTGATTTTAGCACAGCTGACAGTGATTTTGATTTTAGCACAGCTGACAGTAATTTTGATTTTCACTGACGTTTTTAGTACAAAGCATTTATCAACTGACTCCCTGGCCTGTTTGTAAACGTTCTTTCTACCACTTGTCACTTTCGGATCAAGGGGAAACTTTGCACCTTGTCCCTAAGAAGCATGATTCAATTAAAAAAAACAACAACTTTTAATTAATTTATTGATTTTTAATTATCAATTAATTTTGTTCAGTATATTTTTTAAAATTATATTTTCTATTTTGTTTGTTAGTTTGTAAGATGTAAAGGTCAAAGAAAGAGGAACATTCCAAAGCTCTCACTAAGAAAAAAAAATGTGCACCCATTTCACGTAAGACGAGTCAACAAAACTGTACAAACATCAAACATCAAACAAACACACACAAAAAATTAAAACGCAAGCTAATTAGCATTCAACTTCCTGTTAAAAAGTGCTTCCTCCCAACTCCCAAGCACCCTCTTCCCCCCTTCCCTCCAGCACATTATCTATCCACCGCATTGCGCTAGATTTATATCCAACTTTAAAAGGATAAGTGTCCAATCTATTTTTTTTATCTGCCTGTCAGCATGACATCAAATCAAAACAGAAAACAAAAATTGAATTTTTTTTCCCAAGTCTTCCTCAGTTCTAATCCTCCCATCTTAATCTTCTGTAAGCTTCCAACGACTACTTAGCGCCACACAAATATCGCGGCAGTTGTCGCGCGTTTGTTTTTGAAGCTCAGCGACCTGTGTTGAGGATTGAGCACCAAAACATATCTGTGCGTGGGCGTGAGGTGCATGTACCTGCAAGCGTGTGTGAAACGTAGTGTGTGTGTGTGTGATCTTGTGTTGATGTGAGTACGTTCCGTTTTTGTGTGTGAGTAATATTCACAGACCTTGATAAACTTTGAGGTTTACTAAGAGACAAACTTTTAGGCCGACATAGAAAAGTTAATACTTAAGGAGTCAAATTAAAAAAAAAATCATGTTGACATTTTGTGATCTGTTCATCGGATGTACAATCACTGGCGGATCCAGAACTTTCGAGGGGGGGGGGGGCAATTTTTTTCCAAACCCTAACCCTAACGCCCAGTAAACCCTAACCCTATGCATAAACGTGGGTACAGCATATATATATATATATATATATATATATATATAAATATAGATAAATATTTTCGATATATGAGAATAAAATAAGACTTTTTCTCAATCTACGGCGAAAAAAAACAGTCATATTGAGGCCTTTCTCTTGCAAGATTGGGGGTCTGGGAGAGCGCTGTAAGTTTTATCGGTGGGGTTCGGGGCGAAGCCCCGACACCCTAAAGCGTTTTCTTGCATTTTTCACAGCAGAAACGCATTCTCCTGACATCTACAGCTCATTGTTTATCAGTGGGGCTCGGTTTCGCCCCGACGCCAAAAGCGTTTTCTTGCATTTTTCACGGCTAAAACGCATTCTCCAGACATCTACAGCTTATTACTTATTAGTGGGGTTCGCGGCGAAGCCCCGACGCTGAAAGCGTTTTTTTGGCATTCTTCACTGCAGTAACGCATTCTCCTGACCTACAGCTCATTATTCATTCTATTATAAAGGACCTTTTGAATAATGTGGAAATATATGCTAATATGAATTTATAGTCCCTTAATACATTGCAAATACAACCGATTTGTTCTTTGAAAAGATAAGATACCCAACATATTTAGATTAAGACTTTGAGGACCGCCGCCGAAAAAAAAAAATTCGATTAATAATATTCAATAAAATGTAAGCATAAATTATGAGTTATAGTCCTAAATTTATTTAAGTAGAAAAATATGAGATAGAGTAAGGTTGGAAAAAGTCGACTAGGAAAGGAGTATCTGGCTTTTGAACTCATCTCAACCGTGACTGTTATATTGACAAATTTCGTTTGAATTATAACTTTTCCAAAGCAGTCTTTCTTAACCCTTAAAGTGCTGGGCCGTTTTACTATGAGTGCATACAAAATGGAAAAAACTACCACACGCGTTTTAAGGGTTAAAATAGTTATGATAAATTCATGTAAAATTACACAAACTCTGTCTGGAAAGGGGAAGGGCGATAAAATGAAAACGATTAATCCTCGCTCCTTTTTATAATTTCTGCTAATGATTGCATTTTGCATAAAAGAATAGAGGTTGGGCGACTCGATATAAGAATTTACTTTATAGCATATATAAATTATATTAGTGACAGATTTTTTAAATTTTGTAATTTCTTACTATAATACAAAAAGAAAAAGTATTGGTTTGTCCGATGGGGGGAAGGTGATTGCATGTATCGCACTTCCACCTGTTTATATTATATAGATATTCGACAAATTTTGTTCACATACTATGATTTCTCCATAAAAGTAAAAGTAGGACCGCCCCCCCCCCACCCAAAGGGTTTAGATGGGAAGGGCAGTAGAGGTATTCGCTCCTCCCCTTCCAATCGGCCAAAGATGAACGACATAATATGAAGACCGGTTAAAATACCAATAACAAGTTTTAATCATATAGATATTTAATTGATTCTGTTAGCAAGCTGTGATTTCCGCAAATAAATAGGACCGACCCCCCCCCACTCGAAAGTTTATGGTGGGGGGGGGCGATTTGATGCCATCGCTCCCTCTAGACCCTGCAAATCGGCCAAAATACTAGAAGGGGGGGGGGCGAATAATCTAAAAATAGGTTGAAATATAAATAATTAGTATATATTATTAACATAAGTAATAAATTCGTATACAAATTGTGTGAATTCTATACTAAAATTCGTCCGCCCCCCCCCTTCGGGTCGGCCGAGTGGGGGGGGGGCGATCGCCCCTACCGCCCCCCCCCCCTGGATCCGCCAGTGTGTACAATTTGTTATATATGTACATTTCGTTACTTTTCTTTCTCACCTAATTCTCAAATATTTATTTTGGAGTTAAACCTAAACGTAGTTTATTTGCTACTGTATGTCCTCGTGGGATCATTTGTAATCAATGTATGAACTATTCATATATATCTCGTTTTTGGTTGTCCCACTTTTCCTATTTTATCCTCTCTTTTTGCCTTTTTCTCTACCTGTTCTAGCTTTTGTTCTTTCTCTCTCTCTCTCTCTCTTTCTCTATCATTCTCTCTTTCTCTTTCTGTCTTCCTCTTTTTAACTCTCGAGGTTTCTCTCTCTCATTCTCTTGAACTCTTTCTTGGCCCCCCTCTCTCCGTTGATCTCTCCCTCTCTCTTTAACTGAACTCCCTCGTTCGCTCTCTCTTGAACTTTCTCTTACACTTTCACAACATTTGTCTCTTTTTTTTCTCTCACTTGCTTATCACTATCTCATTCTCTCTATTTATTCACCTTCCTTCTGTCTCTCTCTCTCTCTCCCTATCTCCCTCTCCTTCTCTACCTCCTCCCTCCCTCCCTCTCTCTCTGCCTCCCACTCTCACTCCCACTCTCTCTCTCTTTCCCTACATCTCTCTTTCCCCCTCTCCCTCTTTCTCTCCCTCTCTATTCCTCTTTCTCTCCCTCTCTATTCCTCTTTCTCTCTCCTCTCTCTTTCCCTATCTCCCTCTTTCTCCCTTTTTCTCTTCCTCTTTCTCTCCCTCCCTCTCTCTATCTTCCTCTTTCTCCCCCCTCTCTTCCTCTTTCACCCCCCCCTCTTTCTCCCCCCTCTCTTCCTCTTTCTCTCCCTCTCTATTCCTCTTTCTCTCCCTCTCTATTCCTCTTTCTCTCCCTCTCTATTCCTCTTTCTCTCCCTCTCTATTCTTCTTTCTCTCTCCTCTCTCTTTCCCTATCTCCCTCTTTCTCTCTTTTTCTCTTCCTCTTTCTCTCCCTCCCTCTCTCTCTCTTCCTCTTTCTCCCCCCTCTCTTCCTCTTTCTCTCCCTCCCCCTCTCTCTCTTCCTCTTTCTCCCCCCTCTCTTCCTCTTTCACTCCCCCCTCTTTCTCCCCCCTCTCTTCCTCTTTCTCTCCCTTCCTCTCTCTCTCTTCCTCTTTCTCCCCCCTCTCTTCCTCTTTCACTCCCTCTCTATTCCTCTTTCTCTCCCTCTCTATTCCTATTTCTCTCCCTCTCTATTCCTCTTTCTCTCCCTCTCTATTCCTCTTTCTCTCCCTCTCTATTCTTCTTTCTCTCTCCACTCTCTTTCCCTATCTCCCTCTTTCTCTCTTCCTCTTTCTCTCCCTCCCTCTCTCTCTCTTCCTCTTTCTCCCCCCTCTCTTCCTCTTTCACTCCCCCCTCTTTCTCCCCCCTCTCTTCCTCTTTCTCTCCCCCTTCTCTCTCTCTACCGATCTCCTTCTTTCTCTCTCTTTCTCTTCCTCTTTCTTTCCGACTCCCTCCCTCTTTTGTAAACTAATTGTATGACTCTGATAGAACTTTAAATAGTATGGCTAATCTAGCTAACTCTACACCTTGATATAGAACGTCTTTCAACAGGTGTCCAGTCCAGTCCACAAAATTGTTTTTGTCTGTTCTTTTGACCCGTGGAATTCACTCGAATCCATACAGGAAGCTTCAATCGTGTAGTGATTTGTTTTACCCCATTTCTCCCCCCCCCCCACTACCATCTCAAGTATCATTCTGATATGCCACAAGGAAATAGGTAATAATAATAACAATAGCGATACATAGCCACAATGTCTGCATCTTTCAACCAATACATATAAACAATGTCACCCCAAATTAAATCTGGTTATCTCGATTACCTCTTCACAATTACAAAGAAAGTTTGTGTTATCCCACTAACTCAGAGGCGTCCCCAACGGATCCGCCAATTGGGAAGAAATATTTAATCTATGATTTTTTTTTCTATCTAAAGTAATAGAATTTCAAAGAATCATTAGGCGTTACTTTTAATTTGAAAGCAAACTTAATAACCTATAATCTATAAAGTGACTTTAAGAGCTTTTGGCAAGAAAATGAAATGATCTATAAACCAGAAGAGCGATTTTAGATCGTCTTTTAGTATTATTGCTAAAATGAACAGCCTATTATCGATAATGAGATTTTTGATTATTTATTTGTTTATTAATAGGAGAAATAATCTTTTCAATCTCTTTTCATATTTTTTGTATCTGGTTGTGACAAGTGACATACATAAAGACAAAGCTAATAGGGTCGAGTAGGGAGGGCGGGCAGGCACAAACTACTTTAAAATACATTTTGGGAAAATATTTCCTTTCCGTGATACTTTAAACAAAAACTAATACCCTACATGAGAGGAATAAAATTATGGGCTCCATTTGGAAGATAAGCGTTAGCCCAAAGGAATGCTCTTATTGGTGAGCCTGGGATCAGTTCGGGGCCAATATAAAGCCTTGAATCCATTGAGGGGCCAGTTGTGGATGACCCTTAATGGGCTTGATAGGACTAAACACATGAGGCCTGTTTGGTTAATGAACATTTGCCCAAACATGGGCCATTAGGGGAAGCCTGGACTCAGGGGACCCAGATGATTCCCTGAAGCTATGAAATTGAAACACGAGCCCACACAACTATTCGGTTCCCCTTACGAGGCACCGACTCAGCCCGGAAAGGTAGCATTGATGACTGAGTTGATCTAGATATAGTCCTAAAAATTGTGGATCTAAATCTAGATCTAGATTTAGACTAGATCTAGAATTTTAGATCTACTATCTAGGACTAGACCTAGATCTAGTTCTCGATTTAGATTATCTTTTCGCCTTCTACGTCTGTTCTCGGCAGCGGATTTTCTTTTAGTCTCAAATTGGTAACTGCAAAGACCTTGAATAGCTTACCAAAGTGAAGGTCAAATGACAGAGATGAGTCAAAAAAAAAAAAAAACCTCCAAGATTACAACTACACGGAAGAAGTGTCACTATTTGCAACCTTAAAATAGTTGATGCTTTAAAACCAAGATTGGAACACGAGCCCTGACAAAAAATGGAACGAAAAATGTCGACTGTAATGAAACAACAAGTACTCGATCTAGTCTACTAATACCATAGCTTTATTAAACAAAATTAGACTACAGTAAACAGTGAATGAAACCAGCACGTCTCGCATTACACTGAGGCAGTACAATACACACACACACACACACACTGGACATAAAACACGCACACTGGACATGAAACACGCACACTGGACATGACCTTCTGACACATAAACATGTAAATAATAGTGAAGGACAACAATATAGGAGGCCTTAGTATCCCTACAGAATATTTACAGAGTGACTCTATTGAAAAGCATTGTATCACTATAAACAAACATGTTATACACTATAAAATTGATCAGTCCCTACGTGTCATTTTATGCATACAAATATTAGGTTAGACCAGTAGATATAAAACGATCAGTTCTAAGTGTGTCATATTAAGCATAAAATTACTGAGTTACAACTTATGATATGGAAAAATAAGTAAATAAATGTTAGACCTTATAATTAGGTCTGCTTGTTCTTGATCTTAGATTGTATCTACCAGGACCAATACTGCCGTCGTTTTGAATTGGTGACATCGGCGGCTCTCTAACTGGAGACTCAGCCCCTGCATTTACTTCTTCTTGATGTCCATTTTCTCCCCAAAGCCTAGTTTTTCAACGTTACCGCAAATATACTTTTTATGTTGTCGAAACCTCCCTTCCACTTCTACACCTTTCAGAAGGTCAAGCTATAAAGGGTTCCCACACAGACTCTTGGCCCGTGAATTCTAATATTGCTGATACTAGTGCTTCAATGCTTTTAAATAGTTGGTAGGCAATATTTTTTTTCTTATCTGGAACCTTTTACTCACAATGGAAGTATCCGCATTCCAACGGTCTCCGACACATATTTTGGGCCCGTAATAGTTAGTGCCCCTTACATTGGAAGATTTGAGACACTCTAGTTTCCGCGCTAATATTGTCAATCTGTCTAAGCCAGTTTATAACTTTACGCATAAGAGATGACTTGGATGCGTAAACAATTTTATGCAAATCATTTGGTGGTTTTACAGATTCCGTAATTAGTCAGAGTGAGTGTGTGCGTGTGTGGGTATGAGAGATAGAGAAAGAGTGAGAGCAAGGGAGATCATATATAGAGTTAGAGAGAGAGAGAGAGAGAGAGAGATAGGTAAAAAGGGAGCGTGAGAGAGAATTAAAGAGAAAAGAAAAGAAAAAGAGAGAGTTATTAGTAATAAAGAAATAGATATGGAGAAAAAGAGGGATCGAAAAGAGTGGGAGAAATAGAAATATAGAGCTAGGGATAGAATGATAAAAGGAAAGAGAGAGAGAGAGACAGAAAGTGAGTGTGGAAGAGTATCACCAGTAAACAAAGTCCAAAAGACATCTGCAATTAAAAGAATGGAGCGGGTAAAGTTTGGCATGTTGCAAGACATCGAGGCCTCCGAAGCTGTAGCGTGATGGCACCATTCCCCTGCAATCCAACTCACTTAGGTCGACTGTATCTCAAATGTTTGTCTGCGTGCTAGATACATCTGAGACGGGGGTTGGACTGTATTAATTGTATAAACACTAGAGTAACAGGCCTGGACCAGGTGTCCAATCTTAAGTAATGATCGCAATATATCAGCCACGCAGCAGAGTTTAAAACACGTTTAAACCAGCAAGAGAAACAGAAAGTGTCGTGTGAAGAGCCATCTCTTGGCACCCTTCTCCTCTACACATCCAAGTCGACGACGGCGACCCCCCCTGCCCTTTCTCTCTTTACTCCTTGATACGCCTTGAACGTACCCGCTAATAGCAACCCAGGGAGATGCTAACGCGATCCAATACGTTCACAAGCGTACGTACTCCTGAGGGCCTGGTGAGCGTTCTACTATTTCTTCTTGTCTCTCCTTCTCTCCCTCTCTTTCTCTCTCCCTCTCTCTCTCTCTCTCATTCATATTATTTGCTCTTTTTCATCAAGCCACCACCTGTTACCCTGCTCCCCACAGCCCTAATAGTTCTCGTTTTTTGTTTCTCTCTATTAGAGGACAATGACGTAACGCGACGTCTTGTCATGTGTAAGACAACTTCCATCTTACTAATCCTTAAAAAAAAAAAAAACTTTTCTGAAACCACCTTTTGGTAAAACGAGCTATTTGTTGATTTAAGAAGAAATCTACGTGGGTCGCAAGGTCTCCGCAAAAATTAAATTTCTCCCCCTCCCCCCCAAAAAGATAGCTGTCATGAAAATAAATCATAAAAGTAGAAACCAGTAAAGAAGGAACCCCCCCCCCCTCTTTTTTTTTTGTTTGTTTTCTTTTCAAGTTTAAACAAAACATTTAAGCCACTGAGAAAATGAAACAATAATTGCAATGCCTATCACGAGCAGTTGGCAATAAAGACATACACATATAGGAGTCGGGCTCCATTGAGTTTGTCCTGTCTTGCGTTACTTCCATCATTTGTAGAGTGTGAGAACTATAGTGTGATGTCTTGTCATGCTCAGAACATTGGTCGCCCCACCCATGTCTAGTTTCATCCAATATCTTTTTTAGCCCCCCCCCCCACCTCCGCAAACACACACATACTAGCTTTTCCACCCAATTTTAACCCATCTGCTGCGGTAGAGAAAGAAAAGCAGATTTACTGGTTGAAGACATCCCCGTGTGGCGTGATAGTCCGACCGTAACTTGAGAACTCCTTTATTTGCATGTTCTCATCCGGTAGTGGGCGATTTTTTTTTTTTTTTTTTTTGGTTTTTGATTTAAAGAATTAATTCTATTTTTTGATCTTCCTTTCTATTAATGGGTACATTAAAAGTCATGGAGACCTAGATGACGAAATTAAAGTCAGGTAGACCTAGATGACGAAATTAAAGTCAGGGAAACCTAGATGAAATTAAAACCAGGGAGACCTAGATGACGAAATGAAAGCCATGGAGACCTAGATGACGAAATTAAAGTCAGGTAGACCTAGATGACGAAATTAAAGTCAGGGAAACCTAGATGAAATTAAAACCAGGGAGACCTAGATAACGAAATTAAAGCCATGGAGACCTAGATGACGAAATGAAAGCCATGGAGACCTAGATGACGAAATAAAGCCATGGAGACCTAGATGACGAAATTAAAGTCAGGGAGACCTAGATGACGAAATAAAAGTCTGGGAGACCTAGATGACGAAATGAAAGCCATGGAGACCTAGATGACGAAATAAAGCCATGGAGACCTAGATGACGAAATTAAAGTCAGGGAGACCTAGATGACGAAATTAAAGTCAGGGAGACCTAGATGACGAAATTAAAACCAGGGAGACCTAGATGACGAAATTAAAGCCATAGAGACCTAGATGACGAAATAAAGCCATGGAGACCTAGATGACGAAATAAAGCCATGGAGACCTAGATAACGAAATTAAAGCCATGGAGACCTAGATAACGAAATTAAAGTCAGGGAGACCTAGATGACGAAATAAAAGTCAGGGAGACCAAGATAACGAAATTAAAGCCATGGAGACCTAGATAACGAAATTAAAGTCAGGTAGACCTAGATAACGAAATTAAAGCCATGGAGACCTAGATAAATAGTGAGAGTAGAGGTTTCTGTCAGAATAAATATTTAAAGAATAACAACTATTGAACGCAACCTTCGGGGTTTAAGTAACTTCTTATTAACTAATAAGCTGAATAGCCAACGATTGGAATCTAAGATTAGCGTAGAGTTGCAGTATTAGTTGTTGTTTTTTTCTTTTTTTCTGAAAGTTGCTAGTAAGCTTGTGAAAATAAACAAGGTTACAAAAGACAGTTTGTGTGGAAACACAAACTAAAAATCGGCCGTCGAAGTGGTCCACCCAGGCAGGCTTCAATATTTTCAGAAAGAACATCCAAATGAAATTATATCAAAGACAAATGAGAGATAAGAATGGAGAAAGAAGGTTAACAGATCTTGTGTAGTGCCCCAACGGTCCAGCAGATCAAAGGATAGGTGAAAGTGAATGTAAAGTTAGATGTGAACCTGACCTAACTAGTTCCCCTTTCAGACCTTGTGGTCTATAGGGCAGATGTAAAGTTCATCTGTTTTGTGGCCTACGGTTAACGAGGGTGTCATGTAGCCAGCACAACGACCAACCGCCTTTACTTTTCCCCAACTATTGTCAGGTACCCATTAGAGCTGAGTGGCGCCAAGGATTCCAAAGCTAAAAATCCCAGTCTTCACCAGGATTCGAACCCGGGACCCCCGGTTCGGAAGCCAAGCGCTCTACCGATCAGGCACCGCGCCTTCCCTGGCCTAACTGATGTCTTATAATTGATCTAATTTTTTGAAAGGCTAAATCTCTTATTCGGATCCTCAATAAAAAAAAATATAAAAATTCCGCAATGAAAAAAATTTAGTAAAATGACATTTATAAGATTACTATTCGTTTTAAATTAGGTCTAACTTATAATGCATACTAATTAGCTTTTTCTCTTTAAAAAAATACTTGCATAACTGATTTTAAAAATTAGATTTTTCACTTTCAGAAAAAAAAAAGTAGCCGTTGCATCAGAACTTTGAATGGTCTAAAATATTGTGATGTCCGATTTTCAATATCTTTTCTAGTTTACGAGATCTAAACTGGACGGACGGACAGACGGACAGACAGTCAGACGGACAGACGGACAGACATTTCACACAAAACTAATAGCGTCTTTTCCCCTTTCGGGGGCCGCTAAAAATACAAGAAGCGCCACACCGCAGATTTTGCAAGTGTTTGAAAACTTAAAGACTTGCACAAGTTTTGGATCAAGCAAACGCCCTGCAAACTTTTAGTCCAGAGAATGACTCTCTGTTTTTATGCTCTCACCTTTCTCTCGTCTGACGTTTTGCTTCCCTATTACATCATCACATTCCTATCCCTACATCTTTGCTGCACTGCGTTCTTGGACATGTTCCTACATCCATGCCAGTCCATGAATAGCAAACATGTTGGTGCATCCTGTGTAGCAACTATGGAAGAATAGACACGCCAAGTATTGAACATAAATCATATTTTTGTTCCTGCACTTGACTATAAAACACAGAATCAAAATTTTAAGCGCTTTCGTTATTAACTCAAAGTATTTTTTAGTATTTTGTTGGCACCAGTGATAATGGCGCATTGACTTTTTTTATATTTTAAAAGATCTACCAAATTTTCTTTAAAGTTTTTTTTTAATCTTATCATTTATATAAGTTACTTCAAAAAAGAATATGATTACGTCCTACGCAATGACTGAAACTTCTTCCCACCCCGTGTCCACTGCTCTTAGGCCTATGAAAGTTTGATGCCAAGTTATATGAGGACGTCCTTGTTTGCACTTTCCTCGTATTGGCCTCAATGTCATCGCATTTCTTGGTACGCTCTGTCAAAGCCTCACTAAATGGTGACTCCCAGTTCGCCATAGGATTTCCTTGTTTAAGACCCAATCTTTACAATTTACTCCTAAAATCCGTCTATGCCATTTTTGTTGAGCCACATTTAGTCTTTTCTCAATTTAGGCAGATGGCTTACATGTCTCACATGCCTATGTTTCTGTTGTGTTAGGGTTAGGGTTTCAATCACTTCATTCAGTCAGTTTTTTCAGTCAGTTCTTTGAGTCAGTTCTTTCAATCAGTTCTTTGAATCAGTTCTTTCAGTAAGTTAGTTCAATCAGTTCTTTCAGTTAGTTCTTTCAGTCAGTTCTTTCAGTCAGTTCTTTCAATCAATTCTTTCAGTCAGTTCGTTCAGTCAATTCTTTCAATCAATTCTTTCAGTCAGTTCGTTCAGTCAATTCTTTCAATCAGTTCTTTCAATCAGTTAGTTCAGTCAGTTCATTCAGTCAGTTCATTCTGTCAGTTCTTAAGTCAGTTCTTTCAGTCAGTTCTTTCAGTCAGTTCTTTCAGTCAGTCATTTCAATCAGTTCTTACAATCAGTTCTTTCAGTCATTTCTTTCAGTCAGTTCTTTCAATCAGTTATTTCAATCAATTATTTCAGTCAGTTCTTTCATTCAGTTCATTCAATACGTTCTTTCAATCAGTTCTTTCAGTAAGCTAGTTCAATCAATTCTTTCAGTTAGTTCTTTCAGTCAGTTCTTTCAATAAATTCTTTCAGTCAATTCTTTCAGTCAGTTATTTCAATTAATTTTTTTAATCAGTTCTTTCAATCAGTTCGTTCAGTTAGTTCTTTCAGTCAGTTGTTTCAATAAGCTCATTCAATACGTTCTTTCAATCAGTTCTTTCAGTAAGCTAGTTCAATCAGTTCTTTCAGTTTGTTCTTTCAGTCAGTTCTTTCAATAAATTCTTTCAATCAATTCTTTCAGTCATTTATTTCAATTAATTATTTTAATCAGTTCTTTCAATCAGTTCTTTCAATCAGTTCTTTCAGTCAATTCTTTCAATTAGTTCTTTTAGTTAGTTCTTTCAGTCAGTTCTTTCAATCAGTTCTTTCAGTTAGTTCTTACAATCAGTTTTTTCAACCATTTCTTTCAATCATTACTTTTAATTAGTTCTTTTAGCCTGTTCTTTCAGTCAGTTCTTTTTTGTCAGTTCTTACAATCAGTTCTTTGAGTTAGTTCTTTAAGTCAGTTCCTTTAGTTAGTTCTTCCAGTAAACTAGTTCAATCAGTTATTTTAGTTAGTTCTTTCAGTCAATTCTTTCAATCAATTCTTTCAGTTAGTTCTTTCAATCAGTTTTTTAAATCAGTTCTTTCAATCAGTTCTTACAATCAGTTCTTTCAGTCATTTCTTTCAGTCAGTTCTTTCAATCAGTTATTTCAATCAATTCTTTCAGTCAGTTCTTTCAATCAGTTCATTCAATACGTTCTTTCAATCAGTTCTTTCAGTAAGCAAGTTTAATCAATTCTTTCAGTTAGTTCTTTCAGTCAGTTCTTTCAATAAATTCTTTTTGTCAATTCTTTCAGTCAGTTATTTCAATTATTTCTTTTAATCAGTTTTTTCAATCAGTTCGTTCAGTTAGTTCTTTCAGTCAGTTCTTTCAATAAGCTCATTCAATACGTTCTTTCAATCAGTTCTTTTAGTAAGCTAGTTCAATCAGTTCTTTCAGTTTGTTCTTTCAGTCAGTTCTTTCAATAAATTCTTTCAATCAATTCTTTCAGTCATTTATTTCAATTAATTATTTTAAACAGTTCTTTCAATCAGTTCTTTCAATCAGTTCTTTCAGTCAATTATTTCAATTAGTTCTTTTAGTTAGTTCTTTCAGTCAGTTCTTTCAATCAGTTTTTTCAGTCAGTTCTTACAATCAGTTTTTTCAATCAGTTCTTTCAATCAGTACTTTTAATTAGTTCTTTTAGCCTGTTCTTTCAGTCAGTTCTTTTTTGTCAGTTCTTACAATCAGTTCTTTGAGTTAGTTCTTTAAGTCAGTTCTTTTAGTTAGTTCTTCCAGTAAGCTAGTTCAATCAGTTATTTTAGTTAGTTCTTTCAGTCAATTCTTTGAATCAATTCTTTCAGTTAGTTCTTTCAATCAGTTCTTTTTATCAGTTCTTTCAATACGTTCTTTTAATCAGTTCTTTCAGTCAGTTCTTTAAATCAGTTTTTAGTCAGTTCTTTATTTAGCTCTTTCAGTCAGTTCTTTCAATCAGTTTTTTCAGTCAGTTATTTATGTTGGTTATTTCAGTCAGTTTTTACAATCAGTTCTTTCAGTTAGTTCTTTTAGTCAGTTCTTTCAATCAGTTCTTTCAGTCAGTTCTTCCAATCAGTTCCTTCAGTCAGTTCTTTTTGTCAGTTCTTCCAATCAGTTCTTTGAGAGTCAGTTCTTTCATTCAGTTCTTTCATTTAGTTCTTTCATGCAGTTCTTTCAATCATTTCTTTCAATCAGTTCTTTCAGTCAGTTTTTTCAATCAGTTCTTTAGTTAGTTCTTTTAGCAAGTTTTCTCAATCAGTTCTTTCAGTCAGATCATTTTATCAGTTCTTTAAATTAGTTCTTTCGATCAGTTCTTTCAATCAGTTCTTTCAGTCAGTTCTTTTAATCAGTCAAGCTCCAGTTAGTTATATAATTGTATATATATTTATTCAAACTCTTATATTACATATAGTACTTCGATATATAATTGATTTCAACATTTGAATTTTTATTGTTGATTTGTGCTAATTGAATTTTATATGGGTTGATCTTCTATCAAGTTAATCCGGTGATACCTAACAACCTCTGTGTGTATTGCTGTTTTATAGAAAGACTATAATAATAATACATATACGCGACTTTTAAACAAGCTAGGAAGTTTTCATAATTTTAGAACACAGAAAGATTGATTACTTTGAGGGCCCCTGCATTTTGCGTAATACTTCATATTTAATATAAAAAGCACTAATTTGGGGGCCCCCTTAAGTGGGGGCCCGAGTGAATTTTCTAATTCTCCCCCCTCATCCCCCACTCCCAGCTACGCCACTGAGGCCTCCCCTCAAACAACATTGGACACGTTAATTATAAATAAGAGCTCTAACTCCAAACTTATAACATTTAAGTTTTAACAGCGCTTAAAATAGTAGAAAAAAATGTAACAACATAAGAGACAGTCGAATAGGATGAAGATAGAATGGAGTCTGTATACCGACTGGGCACCTGGATCAGCCCAGGATTATCATCATCCCAGCATCCCAGTTTTAAGTTTCGGTCTAATGCACTGGTCTGATAGTGTCTTGCACCGTTTATAAAGACTGGAAACAGACCGCGGGTCGTAGGATGAGAGCTTGAGGAAACATCGAACATTGCCACTTGTTTGTGGGAGTTTGAGAAATGGAGCGAACCCGTCTCACAGGGCGCCGTGGCAGTCAGGCGGCTCGGGTCAGAAACACGAGGAGGAGAGGGTACCAGACGGAGAGAGGGGGGGGGGGAGGTAAGTGAGTTAGGTGTAGATGTAAGTTGTTTTTAATTATCCCACATAGAGAAGGACTGCTCACTCTGAAATATTCGCTTCCATCATCCACCCCCCGCCCTCCTACTTAGATATACAAGGAGGGCGTAATAGTGAGTGAAAAATGGTCGAGGAGAAAGAAAAAAAAACTAAGAAAAAGTGCGAGCGAGAGAGAAAGCATGAGAGAGTATGTGAGAATGTGTGTGTGTGTGAGAGTATGTGAGAATGTGTGTGTGTGTGTGAGAGTATGTGAGAATGTGTGTGTGTGTGTGAGAGTATGTGAGAATGTGTGTGTGTGAGAGAGAGAGAACTGTCACATCATCTGGGTTTATTATTGTATTCTCTTGCTAAGTTATTGGCTTACTAACCAACAGGGTAATGATCCAGGGGTCGCAACTTGAGGGTGAGAAATGTAATGTGCATGTTTTCTTGTGAGAGTAACCGCCCCTGGAAGATAAATACGATCGTATGGTGAGAAAAAAACCCAACCCAGTATCCCATATTAGTGTCTCGTAGCATTTAAAAGGAAATTTGTTTTAACATAATCAATTTAATTTATACATATATTCTTTGAAAGTCTCATAGAGGATGAAGTCTTTGTGCCATTAAGTAGAGTAACAGTGTTGTATTTAAACCAGACTATGTTATTTTGTTTTAATATTGGTAGACACGTATTTACTTAAAAATAGACATATCCATTTTGTAATCATAAGAAGAGAGCTCTTAGAAGGAAATAAAGTCTGAATAACATGACAGTCATGAAAATGAACAGAATCGACAAATAGAAACACCTGGACTAGAGAAAGTCTTGAATAGTCAACGTTTTACTTTGACCTCACGTACGAAGATTTGACTTACGCCGCCTCATTCTCAATGTTCAATTTTACAAAGCTTATATAACCTTACGTTGTCTGTCTGGCCGGATTCTTCCACTTCCTATTCTCGGATGAAGTTGAAAATTGTACACGGTTATTCATTGTCGAAGACAATACATGAATTAATCATACAATTAACCAATCATTTAATCCATTGGTGCTAAGTATTTGGTATATTTTGCTTGTTATAAATTTCTCGTCAACTTTCAAGCCCCATTAAAAGGTTATCTTTAGTGGAACACGAACTATTGGTGAAAGTAGAAAGTTGGCTTTTTTTTTCCTGCAAAATAACTACATGTTTTACAAAGTTTCCAGTTAATGTGCCAATATTACGTTTTTAAATGTCTCTTTTGGGACTAAGTTTTGTTATAGTCAAATGTCTCCCTCTTCTCAAACTCAAGTAGTTAACCTTTCTTAAAACCAAAGCTTTACCTCTTTTAAAGTCAAATATTGAATTTATCTTAAATAAAAAACAACATAACCTTTCTTAAAGTCTAATATTGAATTTATCTTAAATAAAAAAAAAAAAAAAACCCATAACCTTTCCTAAAGTCTAATATTGAATTTATCTTAAATTAAAAAAAACATAACATTTCTTAAAGTCACATTTTTACATTTTCTTTTTTTTTTAAAGAGTCATTAGAGCGTGCTCATAAGTACAGAACTTCCACCTGTAAGCGAGCACTCAGTTTTTACATGGGAAACTCATCCTCGCCCCTATCTTTTCACATAGCGCTCCCTAAGCTAAGTAGCCTCTGCCCAACCCTTTAACCCCCCCCCCACCCCATCCTGACCGACGATACACAGCCTTAAGATGGTCTTACTAATTGCCGTAACAAATTTCCCATGCTAGCCACCCTACTGCCCCCACGATCTTCAGGTGACCCGAATCGCGCAGTTAGCAAGAAGAAAAAAAAAGGCTGGCCTCTATTGAAAGGGACAGAGATCCCCTCCACCCCTCCACCTCTTACTTCCAGCTACAGTCCGCGATAAAGTGTTGCTATTAAATAACGCGTGCAGATCAGTTCAGCATGTCGACCCCCTCCCCCCCTCACCAAACACCTATTAAACCCTTCCCCTCTCCCAAAATACCCCCAGAAATAAGGGAATAGTCTCGTGGGAATAAAGCAGGCATCGAGTCTTACCAAATGTGGCTTCCCTTCATTCCTAATGTGTATTTAGAGGACCACAGATTGAAGACTCACCTCATTAAGTAAGCTCGCTTAGGTCCAGGGGGGTCTGAGAACCCAGTCGGAAACATTTGTTCACCTAAAACGGAAAACACAAAAAAAAAGCAAAAAAAAAAAAGCATGAAGCAAGAAAAAAGATAAAAAAAAAAAAAAAGGTTTCTGTATATCTCGATACATCAAGTGAAAGTTCGCTGCCGCCGAAAATGTTGAAATAACCATACTGTATAAATACGCCAAAATAGTCCCGTGGGAAACAAGTGTCAGCTTCCAGGATTATTTCGCTGTTTTAAGTAATGAAAGTATTCAAACACATTGCCTGACGTCAAACCAATCATATTTAAAGATTCCACAGTAATTAACTTCTTCCCGCCTCCCTCACTTTCTAGCAGACGGCGATGGAAGTCTCAGATGCTGAAGAAGAATTTCTGCTACGGTCTAGGCTCGTTAAACGTTTTTTTTTTCCCACATCACCCCCCCCCCCCCTCTCTCTCTCTCTGGCTCTCTCCTGATGTTAGAATACAGAGAGTTACGGCCGAGGAGAAAAAATGGTGGGAAACTTATGCAACAATGCAAACGAACTCAGGCGACAGAGAAAAGATAGGGAAGGGGGGGGGGGCTGAGAGGACACTGGGAAAAATGTTTCCCCCCCCCCCCTCCCGCAAGCGAACAAACCAGTACATGATCATGGTAAGAATGTCAGGTCTTGGATCTGTTAAAATGTCCATGGATTACTTAAGTTAGTGGCCCGTACATCCATCAAAAATCTCTGACTTAGTGACTTGCTAGTTAGGAAAGGGTGAACAAAAAATGGATGGGGGTAAGGAGCCCTGGGAGGAGGAGGGGGGGGGGGTACAAGAAACTTGGAAGATCAAAATTACAAAAGAAGTAAGTGCATTAACATTTAAAAAAAATATTTACAAAATATTGTTCTGGCTAGAATGTTGTGTGCTGTTGAAACCCAATACTATTTATTAACTAGTCCAACAAAGTAGCCAAAGAACATTACAATGACCAAGATAGACGTACTCAAGACTTTGTATTACTTGAAATGATGCATTTATTCACAACTGGGATGTTTATCTCGTGTTCTTATTCGTCTCTAATACTATTCAGCCTTCTCTAAGCTATCGCCATGTTGTTCTTCATCTACGCCTATCCTGCTACGTCATTCGTCTGTGTGACTACGTCACTACTTTTATCGTCGCTTAAAAACAATACACTATAATCTATATATTTATCTAGCAACCTAACATACTCTCTAACTAAACATGGTCACTTCACTATTGTTTTTTTTTTTAAGGTTTTATTAATTCATCCAAACATTGAAAAGTATCAAGAGTTAATTTGTTTAGTTGTAAGCTAAGGTCTAGCTCAGGGGTTCTTAACCCGTGGGTCGCGACCCCATTTGGGGTCGATTGAGAATGTGTCAGGGGTCGCTTAGGACCATTGAAAATATTGATTTTTATGTCCAATCTAACATGTAAGGCTTTGTCACAAATAAGGTTTTTCCAATAACATTAACTAAATATATTGTTATTCGAGGACAGACGTTGCAGACAACTGAATCTGAATTTAAATTGTCCAGCATATATATCATATACAAGTTTAAGCTAATGCAGGTCAATGCAAAGCATTTACTAACCTTTCAACAGTCCACCAAAGTTAAGAATTCGTAATATTTAAACTAAACAATGTACGTTTTTAAAAAGGTTAAATCCATCCATAAATTTTAATTTTAATACGTAAACAAAGATTAGAAATGCATAACGTACTGGACAACATAAACCTTGGATGAACTTCTAATGGTAGCAGGGGAGGAAAGCATGGGTCTCTCTTAGTGCTCTGGTAAGAAACTCTATTGTTGAACGTAGTGCCTCGTAGACCCAAAGTGATCCTTCAGTAGTCTCCCCGTAGCTTTTGGACACTTGTAAGACATGCACCACTGTTTCCTCTTCCTGCCCCAGGAATCGGAATTCTCCAGTATGTCACGAAAATAACATTTAAATGCTTCCAACTTTATCTGCTCTCTATGATGGAAATGACATTGAACCTGGCCAACAGATAAAATGATCATTTCTGTGAAGGGACATTTGCGCATGTATGTGGACAAAATGTCATCCTACTTTCCAAATCTACTTCACATCCCTATGGGATGATTCCATTTGAGACTGTCAGAAATCCAATGAATGTCAAAGTTAAAAATTTTTTAGGAGACAGAAATAGTTTAAAAGTTAAACATTTCTCTTTAATTATACAAATCTGGATCAAGTTTTTTGCAGCTATGCTCCGATTCGTGTGTGTTTCACCTTCGTCTTCGTCTTCCATTTGCAATAATATATATCTTTCGAAACAGCCTGTTAGTTATCAAGTTAAAATATAGAAAATAGTCATATATCTGTGTAATGTGAATAAAAAATAGATATGCAAATAAATGCATGTCATACAAATATAATATTGTTTCTTTGTAATTGGATGATAAGCAGAAATATATTTCAAGAATATAATTAAATATTGTACCGTGATAAACAATAAGCTTTGGCAATGCAAATCACATAGATACATTAGGGCTAGAGTTATAATTTTGTAACATTAGCAAAAGCACCGTTACTTATATTTATGAATGAAAACTATTTACTATTGGGGTCGTGGATAAGTGAGGAATTGTAAAAATGGGTCGCCGAGCTAAAAAGGTTGAGAACCGATGGTCTAGCTTGTAAGGCAATAAATATATATTATATGTTAAATATATAACAAACTTTGAAAGTGAGACGTCAGTGTTTTGACTTAGCAGTTTTCTATTTCTAGGAAGCATATCTAAATATTTTTGGAAAGAGTTAATGGAATTCAGCATTTCCCTGGCATTCCGTCATCTGTCGTTGAGTGATTGCTGTTGTGACAGTTCCCTTCAGAATGACATGTTCTATTTGTCACGTTGAACATTACTGTCAGGCTTAAATTGCGTGTTTAGTACAACCTTAAACACAAAGTAACATAGTATCCAGACGTAGCCAGTGAATCATGAAAGTTTTTAATAACATGATTTCCACGTCAAAAATATTGTATTTCGATTAGTAAAATAACTAAACACTTTATACTTCATGCATAAAGACAGAATCAAACCCAGTTGAAACAAATCCACAAAGATTGCACAATGAGGAGCTGAACTAGGTTTATCTTTCATAGCACACGAAGGACATTGTGGGAGAAAAGAGAGGGTAAAACATGGGAACATAGGAACTTACAGAAAGCAGGGAACACGTGAAGAATGGAACACACAGAAGTAAATACAAAACGAAGGTAACACTGAAAGATGGAAAGAAACTAAAGAAATAAAACTGGAAGATATTTCTTCAGGGAACAGAACCAGGAAAAAGAAGAGGAAGTCAGAGAAAGCGATGGAAAGACAACCAAAAAGAATGCAGGGAACACACAGAAAGAAGGGAACGCATAAAATAAAAGGGAACACACAGAAATAAGAGAACAAACAAAATAAAAGGAAACACACAGAAATAAGGAAAGACACACACAAGAGAAAAAGAAAACTCAAAAAAGGGAACATACGAGATAAAAGAGAACACACAGAAAGAAGGGAACACAGAAAGGAAAGAGAAATAACATGATGGTAAGACAAAGTAAAGGAGATTAAAAGTAAGTCCCTAGAAATTCTTCTGCGGGTAGCTTATTACCGAGAGGCTTACAGACGCTTGTTTGTCTCAGGTCCTCATAACAGAAATGGATTAGAAAGTGAACAGACCTGCATGTAAAGGCTGCGAACCAAGAGCTATCTAGTTGTTGGTTTTTTAAAGTCACATTAAAAGTAGCACCAGAAACTGAACACAATTCTCGCGTTGAAAAATCACGTGACTCAAAAATTCACTTCGGGCGGCAACATGTTTTATTTCGCACCGGAATGACGCGGCCTTCCCTCACGTGGTAATCATTACCTCCAATGCAACTCTCTGAGTCTCTTGACCAAATCTTGCAAGTGTTCATATCTAAAGCTTCCTCCTTCCAAATCCCCCCCCCTCCCCTCACTATGGGTAGGTTTGCCAAGGTTTGCCAAGCCAAATCTTCCCTTTAATGTGCCATTAATGAGCAGTCTAGCAAGAGTGGAAACAAGGTAAGTATTTATTTGAGTACCTTTCATCTCTCTTGTTCTCGCCTTCTGACACGAGCGCCCACATAGTGCTGGTAAACAGCGTCATCCACTGACACTGGGGGGGCTCTCTGTGGCCGTGTTCTCGGGCCGAAGAGTTCAACCGGTGAAACATCAACTCTTGGGGCGCCTTGTGCACAGGGAGGTGGAACATTTTGTCAAGATGAGTTGAACAATTTTCAAGAAGTTGGAGAGTAGGAACTTTTTTTTTTTTTATTTTATTTTTTAGTTTAGCACTAGTTTAAAAGGCATATCTAATACACAATGCATGGGGGGGCATTGGGTAAGGGGCGGGGTGAATGTGACAAAACAAAAAATAGAAAAAAACCATGTACATGTGCAGGGCAGATGCGCCCATGTTGCTATTGTCGGGGCAGGTTCTAGTGTTTATGGCACCCTCTCCGTAGACAAACGCCGGCACGGAACAATTAACCTTCTCATCGAGGGGGATTTCCTTTCTAATAATAAGGGAAATCGGGTACTCTTTTGACACCCGGCTCACAGAATGCACTTGAGCCACCTTTGACATACACGACCCCTGTGAGATTCAAACCTCTCTCTCTCTCTCTCTAGCTATCACTGACTTTGACGCAACCGCTAACGTGTGTTCGGTGAACGCCGGCTCTTTTATGTTAGAGACGTTTACTTGATCGAACTTGTAACTACGCCTTTGACGAAACCACGTGATCAAAAAAGGTGAACTGATTTCTGTGCTTTGGCCGCAATGTGGTGTTTCATTGGAAAGAGATGGTGACTCATGTGAACATTAAAGATTTAAACAACAAAGAGGTCTATATTGGTTGTTCGGAATGTAGATAATTTAAATATTCTAATTTGGTTTTCTTCAATTTTAGGCGTATTATTTAATAAAACAGACACAATGTAGAATAAAATGTAGAAAAAGATAATAAATACATTTTACTATTAAAACTCATGATGCGGCCCCTGCGGGTCTGTTTGACTTGATTGACTATTGTTGGCGTCCTTCAATGATACGACTAGATTTTGTAGTGACCTAGTTAGGCTTAGAGAGAATGTTAGTAAATAAATATATTGTGCATTGTATTTAGCGACAGTAAAAAGTAGTGACGTAGCCACACAGACGAATGACGTTGCAGAATAGGGGTACACAAGAGGACAATATGGTTTGGGCTTGAGCAAGAAGTATGGTGAAGCAACTGTTAGTTAATAAGACAGATTTGCAGACGTGACGATCATCCCCGTTATCTAAATAAAGATCGTTTGAATTCTTCCTAGCTGTTATCTAGTATATCATTTCTTCAAGTGCATTGTTCTTATTATTGTGTCCCTTGTATGTGTGGACCCTTACAATGCCTTACATAAGATTGAGTAATAATAAACAATCCATCAAAGTCAGTAATCTTATGAGATCGAGTGAAGAGCCGTGAACAAACACATTCAAGTACCCAGGACAGGTTCGTCTGATAGAACACATGTGTCATTAGCTCAACTCTGGGACAGACATTTCCCTCCACATACAACGCAGGTTAAGGTAGCACTCGCTTTGGTGGTGCAAATACTAACCAATTTATTTTGTTTGGAACGCTATCTTCCATAGTTGAGGTCATTGCTTTTTCATTGTTCATAGATTTCTTTGAAACGAAAGGAAAGCCAGAGTATTAGTTGTGGTCGTAACGATGTCACCAACACAGCAGTGTCCCACTCCCATCCACCCCGCTGACGTATCCAAAGGAATCTTAAATTTGACAAATACTAAAATATAAAATCTAACAGAAATAAAAACTAATATATCACTGCAGTATGACTTTTGAGTTTATGTTATCTTCAAACAACTTTTGTCTAAAGATATAAACCCACCAATGCTTTTATCCACATAATTCTTACTTTGTTATAAAAATTTATGATAAGTAACAATGTCAACAAATGTTATACATGTCTCGAATTTTCTTTCAGATTTGAAGATAATTACATCCTAGCCCAAACTCCCGCAGGACGACCAGTGATGGCAGCTTGTAGGGTTGAGCTCTGGACTGTTGAGACCATCCGATTAAGATGTTCATGACCCTTAAAAGAAAATTACTTATACGGTCATTCCAAAATCCTGGGAGAACCAGATGCTTAGGGGAAAAAAGCTATTCTATTGAAAATTGACTACAAAAAAAAAAAGATCTTCTTTAATGATCAACACCAATAATAATCAACAGCTGAAGATGTTTCAGTGTCTACAGATACAGCATCTAACGTTCAGTTCACTGGCTAAGTGAAACACAAGTCTGAGAATGTTTCCATCAGTAAATCATCAACTTTGCTCTTGTTTGAATACAAAGACTTCCATGTCTATTGGGCAACTTCCGATAGAGATGAACTGTCGCCCATATTCTAGCCACTTGCTTGAAGCTTATACAGGGCGTGCACTTGGTGACCTTTGACCCTCTTCCATTTTTAACCTGTACCTACTGGAACACATAACTTGTACACTTTAGTTCAATGTATTACGTATTGAGTGATGATACGGTGATCATATAATAGAAGCAACTCCATTTTTTTAATATATAAAAAAGGTGTGGGCTACGTGTTCCGTTTTAAGAACATTAAATCATTCTACAAGTCCCTCACCTTCTCCCCATCACGCAGCCCACCTCTCCCATTAGCCCCTCCTCACCCCCCTCTTACGTTACCCTCCCACATGTCCGCCATTTTTCCTCCAATTACTGTTCTCTTGCTTGATGATGAACAGATTTGATCCTGTCTGATGAGTTGAAATATTCTGCGTCATGTTCTGCCTTCCGCTTGAACTTCAGCGTGACAGGGAAATACTGGGAACACTGTAGACCTTGAGGTTCTTGGGGTTAACAAGGACATCGGGCTCTTTCTTTGTAGGTTTGAAAAAATTGCGTGTACCCAACACAAAACTGAACGATACCCATAACATTTAACGTTTTTTTTTGTCCACATATTTTTATTTTGCTTTCAAACATTTAATTAGTTATTTCCTCTGTCGATATGATAATGGTTTTATCTTGTCTTGGTTACTAGATGACATTGAAATTTATTTCCAAACGTGACCTTGATGCTCTAGACTTTGACCTTGAATGAGATAAGCATTTAAGCTTAAAACAAAGTTCAAATAAAAAAAAAACTTTCCCGGAATGCTCTAGAATGTCAAGGTTCCTTTTATTCTCAAAATTAACTCCAGATTGTTTTTGTGTGCTATTTGACTCGACTGACACAATGATCTGTTTCAGACTTTACTTCCTCCTAAGTTTGTGTTGTTTTTCTGATGCAAAAGAAAGTAAAAGTTTCCTAGCGATCTACGAAGATGAAAATATAAAGTCCTTTTCTTAACGAGGATTTGATGAGGCCTTTTCAATGACAAACTCTTTACAAATATCAGGCAGTCATTAAAACTAGGGTATCTAATGATTGCTCTTAAGTCGATATAAGTATCTAAAAAAATATCCAATCTTCACTAATCATAGCGATTTATCTTACGACATGCTGAACACATCCCCGAGTGTTTCAGATATATGTTATGTTGTTATGTTATGTTATGTTGTAATATGTTATGTTGTTATGTTATGTTATGTTGTTATGTTATGTTGTTATGTTATGTTATGTTATTATGTTATGTTATTATGTTATGTTATGTTGTTATGTTATGTTATTATGTTATGTTATGTTATGTTGTTATGTTATGTTATGCTGTTATGTTATGTTGTTATGTTATGTTGTTATGTTATGTTGTTATGTTATGTTATGTTATGTTATGTTGTTATGTTATGTTATGTTATGTTATGTTGTTATGTTATGTTATGTTATGTTACTCTGAGCGTTCTGTCGTGTCTGATTGCCATTTTGACCAGAGTTGATTGAAACACGAGTTGTATTATCTTGATATTGTTAGGAAGTCAACTAAAGAAACAAAAAAAGGCAAATAAAACAAACAATTTTTACTCTATTTAATGCATTGAAATACACACATTCAATTTTCTTTTAATTCAACACGATTCTGCATCTGAAAAGAGAAATTGAAGGTTATAAAAAGAGTTTGACGCAATGGGTAGGGGTGATGATGTTGCTGGTGATGTTGCTGGTGATGTTGCTGGTGATGTTGCTGGTGATGTTGCTGGTGATGTTATCGGAGACAACAAATCTCAAGCTACCTAACATTTCTCTCACATCTTTTGTAGTCATGGATTAGGTCAACACGCACTCCTAAATGCCTTCACATTAAACGGCCCCTCGCGACTTCTGTCTTTAAGAAGCCGAACAAGAGGAATAACAATACGCCCCATCCCCGCGCCCTGTCTTATCCTTTAGTCTACATTCTCAGCCCGCCCCCCATCCCAAACGCATACACATTCACACATCCCTTCCACAATCGTGTAGTATGCATGGTTCCCTGTGGGTGGCAAGTACTTTCAAAGCCTCTCCTGTGACGGCTCAGCATCTCTCTAGACAAACAAACTCACGACCATATGTTCTGATTTGATAGGCTATTTGAGCTCACCCACCGGCAGAGAAAAATATCACTTGGAATGACAATCGGAGAGAGACGGAGGTTTGCACTCTCGCTCTCTTTCTCTGCACCCCCCCCCCTCCCTAACCATCCTTCTATCAATGTCAATCTGATACAAACTCGCTCGATCATTTAGTTACTTTTAGAATCGCTGTGATGTTCTGCACTGACTTCTTCACGACCTGCTTAGCCCCTCCCGCCTTCTTAGCCACTCAATGGAAAATCTTTCTAGATACAAAGTCATTAAATGTATTCCAGAATGATCGAAATTCAAAAGCATTTTTTATTTATCAAGAAATATCGTTTTTGCGACACTACGCTCTATACCAAGCACATGTTGTAGTGGAGGCGACTTGGCTGAGTGGTTCATCGCTTGGCTTTCGAATCGGAGGTCCCGTGCTCGGATTTTGGTGAAGACTGAGATTTTTACTTTTGGGATCCTTAGGGAGTCCACCCAGCTCTAATATATATTGGCCACTTTCAGTCGTAGAACGACTATGGTTTATCTCAGAGCACACTTCCTCATGTGGCTGTAGAACCCTATTTCGGAGAGACACTCCCGTCCACAAATAGCGCCGGTTAAGTGAGATGAAAACCTGGGCATTGTTTATGGTCGGATGTCGCCCACACAGCAGCTCTAATAGGTACCTGACATTAGTTAAGAAAAGTAAAGGCGGTTGGTCGTTGTGCTGGCCACATCAAACCCTCGTTAACCATGGGCCATAGAAACAGATCACAAGTAGTAATAGTACTGAGTTGTGAATATTTGGAATCGATTACAACTCAATTAAAGAAACTGTGTGAGCATAGACGTATTTTGTTTTAAATTTTCGATTTTTATTTAAAAGATTAAAAAATTCTTAATTCAACTTAGTTTTTTTTTAGTAGTTTTAACAAAAAAATTCAAGTGTCTTTAATCTAGCAATGAAATACAATGCAATCAGGATGAATATAGCTTGAAGATTTACTAAGACTCTCTCTCTCTACTTCCTCTGGCCAGCTTTTTGCTGCTGGGCACTTTGCTCTTCTGCAGCCTGTACCAAACAAAAGTAGCGGGCTGTTTCTCTCAGTCCTTCTGTACAGACCTACAGATATGCTGAGTTGTCGTGGTGATCTCAAGGGGCTGCTCCTCGACTCTATGAAGACACATATACGGGTGCCATGAAAAACAAGAAAATATTTAAAATACTTTTTAAAAAAAAGCTTATACAAAGTGTAATTGTATTAATTAGTTTGGATGAGTCATGTAATTTAATGTGTAATATATCTAGACCTACAACACTAGATCTGTGCGATGAGAAATATTTTTTTACCAATTGTTTTTGTTTAGCTTTTAGCTTTTCAATATGCTAGCACTTATCTAGACCAGTTGGGAAAATAAGATGTGGGGTGCAAGAGAAAGATATGGATAACTGGATGAATTTGACTGTAATCGCTTTTTAAAAGCATTGATAAAAAAAAGCTGAGTGACCTGAATTCGAACTCATGGCTCTAGCCTTCTCAAGCCAACATACTAACCACTCTGCAAGTGAGGGTGCTCATGAAAAATAGAAGATTGAATAGTTATGTATTGTTTGTTTCAAATTACTTTAAAGTGGCGACCTATAAAGGGGATTAACTTGGCTTACACCACCACTTCAGTCTAGTACAATTTCTTTCCCTTGTTCAAAATACCAAACAGAGTAATTAATAACCAATATTTTACTAACAAATTGTTTCGTTTTTGTTGATTGTTGTGTTCTTAGGTAAAAGAAATAATTGTGCACAATTTCAGCTCGACCCGAGATTGGGTGTGGGAGAAATAACGTGAACACACTTTTTACCAGACAGACAGAGTAAGCTTTGTAAAAAATAAAAGACATTCTTGCTTGTACTTTCTTCGAAAGATCGTCTTTAAATTATAAGATAAGAGAACTAGAAAATACACTAAGAATATCGTATTATTTTCTCTATTGATAGTTTGACTATTTTCACTACTTTATGTATGGTGTGACATCCACTACAAACTATCATACTTGACAATGAACGAAGACACGTTTGTCCATCCTAGTGTATGACAATCACTTCTGTCACCCAGGGGTCTGAGAGCTTCACACGGCTGTCTTATGCCTGGTGATGCCTTTTTGGGTCCGAAATGGACAAGAGGTAGAGGTTTGAAATTACTTTTTGTTTCGAGTTAATTACTTAATAGTTTATGTCTTGAGAGTTTATCTGTCAATAGTCTATATAGTGATAGTTTACCTCAAGATTGTTTGTTTCTTGATAGTTTACCTCAAGATTGTTTGTTTCTTGATAGTTTATCTCGTGATAGTTTGTCTCGTTAATAGGTTTATCTCTAGATAGTCTATCTCTCATAATTTCTTTCTTGATAATTTATCTCTTGATAGTTTGTTTCTTGATAGTTTATTTCTTTACATTTTATTTCTTGATAATTTATCTCTTGATAGTTTATGTCTTGATTGTTTATCTCTTGATAGTTTATCTCTAGATAGTTTATCTCTAGATAGTTTATCTCTTGATAATTTATCTCTTGATAGTCTGTTTCTTGATAGTTCGTCTTACAATATATCTCCCCTTCCCTCTGTATTGTCTGTGACATTAACCAACCCTAACCCTAACCTAAGAGCTGCATGCCAACATTGACTTTTAAAGATTAAAGCACATTTACAATACATATGTATAAAGAATCCTCTTTATTTATTGATAGGCCTTATAGGTAAAAAAAAACCTAATACACGCCCACATATGTGTATCAACGTGAGTAAAACTGCCATTACCCACGCACACACATACATTTTAGTTTCCATTCACACGTACGCACCAATGAGTACAATGTCTACATGCCATATTGATTTGTTGACATAATTAGACTGAACGACCGGAGAGCTTGACAAAGGAAGATAATTGTTTATTATTTCACCCTGGGCAGACACTTATTGTCATAAACACAATTAAAACTCCGCGTCTACCTCTCAAATGTGTTCATCATTTCTGTCACACACTGGCTCTACTAATAGCTCACTGATTCTTCCTGCACTACTGAAATACAATGAAAGAAGAACATCCATGACAGAAGAAAAACCAAGATAGGAGAAAATCCATGCCAGAGGAAAATCCATGACAGAAAAAAAGAAAAAAAAAGACTTCACAAAAGAAAAGCCATGATAGGAGAAAATCTGTTACAGAAGAAAATTTGACACGCAACGGCAATGTTTAAAGACGTCAATGACAATAGTAAGTGCAGTTAGTAGTCGAATATTTCGGAACCAAATGGCTCTCATAGCCACATTTAAAGGCATACACAAGTGTAGAGTCAAGCCCCGAACCCCCATGGAAGACAGAGAGTGTTTGTTATCGAGACTATCCGTTATAGAAGGCCTCAACATTGACTTACAACGTCACTACTTGTGGGATATTAAGACTAATAGCACGTTGCCACGTCGTACAGACCTGTAACGTGGCAACGAGCTATTGGTCTAAACAGCCCACAGGTTGTGACGTTGTAAGTCAGTATTCATGCCATCTATGAAGATTGGTCTGGGTGTCATAGACTACGAGGGAGTAGCTTGACGTCATCAATATGTAAATTAAAGCTTGCTGTGGAAGCCAGGTCATATTTACATTAGTATAGAAGGTTAGGAAGCTACTCGTCAGGGAACTCCTGTATGCTGATGATGCAGCTATTGTGGCTGATTCTGATATTCAGCTACAGTCCATGGTTGACAAACTATCTGCTGCTTGCCAGAAGTTCGGCTTAAACATCAGTCAAAGCAAGACTAAGATACTTGTCCAAAACACAAACACTGCACCTCAAGTAAGCATTAATGGCCAACCACTAGAAATTGTTGATCCCTTTTGTTACCTTGGCTTTATCATATCCAACAACACTCTACTGGATAAAGACATAAACAACAGGATAGCCAAGGCAATGGCCACCATGTCACGGTTGCAGAAAAGAGTCTGGGACAACATATTGCTGACTAGCAGTACTAAAGCCCTAGTCTACCGGACCTGTGTGTTGAGCACCTTGCTGTACGGAAGTGAAACATGGTCAACCTACTCATGGCAGGAAAAAAAGCTGAATGTCTTCCACCTCCGATGCCTAAGGCGGATCTTTAAAATAAGGTGGCAAGATAAGATAACAAATGAGGAAGTGCTACATAGAGCAGGATGCCAGGACATCCGCTCTGTTATCAGCAGCAGACGCCTTGGCTGGTTTGGCCACGTTCGTAGAATGCCAGTAGGTCGACTTCCACAGGACATCCTGTATGGCGATCTAATTGAAGGCAGGAGAGCCGCTGGTCGCCCACTTTTACGTTATACGGATGTATGCAAACGCGACATGAAGCTCTTCAAAATCGACACTGGCAACTGGGAAGAGGTGGCACTGGACAGATCCACATGGAGAGAGAGCATAAAGGAAGGGTCACAGATTGCAGATGTCATACACAACAGAAGCAGAAAGAAGGGTGAAAATGCAATGGCGCCTGGTGATTTTATATGCCCAACCTGTGATCGCAGCTGTGTATCAAGGATTGGCCTCTTTAGTCACACAAGAAGTTGCAAAGGGAAAAGATCGTCTTACGAGACGTAAAATGCCACAGAGAAGGTTTGTGAAATCTGTGGTATGCATTGAAAACACAAAGGGATAGGGTAAACACTGGATCTCACTTGTATATCATCAGCGCAGTAAGTTCCATAGACCAAATAGAGTGTGATATACCAATGTTAAACTTTGTACCAAGAGAGTGAGATATACCAATGTTAAACTTTGTTTCAAGAGAGTGAGATATACCAATGTTTAACTTTGTACCAAGAGAGTGAGATATACCAATGTTAAACTTTGTATTAGGAGAGTGAGATATACCAATGTTAAACTTTGTATTAGGAGAGTGAGATATGCCAATGTTAAGGTATATAATTTATATTATTACATTACATTTATCTTTCTACTCAATCCACTCTGGTCAAATTGTTCGTTTAATAAAAATTCCTGAGCTCCCAAGACAGATCCTTAGGCTGGACGAAACACGTTTATCAAAGTATTGATAGGCATTGCATTTCAAATGTGATACTTGAGTGCTGGCCACAGGAATTTATGGAGAGCGTTTACTTGTGGGCCTTCTTACAAAGCTCACATCAACTCAGTCCGTTTGTCCGTCTGTCTGTCAGGTACAATTTTTGTACAAGTTATTTCTCCCACTTCCCATTCTCGGATCAAGTTAAAACCTTTCACGACACGTGAATAAACGATAATAATAAAATAATCAATTAGTTAATTAATAAAGGTAATTAATTATTTTTTTAATACAGAAAAAGGGAGATAAATCTTGCAGTTTGACGAATATGTTCTTTTCCTTAAATAGGCTTTTATTTTTTTTAAAGTATTTCTTATAATAAGCTTGTTATTTTCTTTTCTGACCTACTTATTCTGTTAATTGTACTCACTGTCCAGTCGAGTTATCTATGTGCGCTGTTCTTGTTTGATCTATGTTTGATCTGTTGGTTTCTTATTGAATGTATTCTTGTTTTGTTTTAAACTCTTTACGTATAAAATAATCTTTTTTTATTTCTATTTCGTTGTACTACAGAGAAATGTTACAGCAATAATACACTTTATTAGATGCCATGTTTAGTGTAGCTGTATCAAATCATTCTTTTCGCCTTCTCCTTAACATAGACAAATCAACAGTAAACACTATCATATTACAATAACAGAAATTTCAGACGAGTGTACCAAACATTTTAACAAGACGACAGCGTGACAGAAACAGGCAAAGGGAGCTAGTCAGCTGAAAAAAAAAAGATGTTTTCATAAATGCATTTACCTCCCCTGAGCTTGGATTTGAAAACAAAGAAAGGAACAAATTAAACAGAATACTCTGCAACTCAGCAAGCGTGAATAGCGTGATCAAATCCTCGTCCCTAGAGTAACTGTATTGCAACTAATTTTAGATATGAAAATATCTCTGGACCTGAGAACACCAGTCACGCGCGAGACATACTAGCTTTACACACGTGTCTTCACAGCCCTCTATCGGCATTCCCAGGAGGTCAATTAGCTCTAGTATTGAGTGCAACATGGGACTGTCTGTTGTCGAACAAAACCACATATGTTTCTCATAGTAAGGAACCTAAACAAAAATGTTTCTGTTTCTTCTAAAGCAACTTTATATTTTCAAGGTTTCTTAGTTCAATCACAAAGAAGGAACGAAACAAAATGTCTCAAACTAAATTTGGAATTTGTTGTTAAGAAAGAACATTGATAATGAAACTAGCCATAGATTACCTGCGGCCCACGGGTCTTAATTTGCGTATCTTTGATATAGTCACTGAGCGTGTTTTGGAAATAATGAAACAAAATGACAATGTTATAATTAAAGCGAATGCGTGAATGTAAAAATAGTATGAATGGAACTATCAGAATAGCTAATCGACGTAAATCATTTTTTTTAAAATAAAAGCATAAGCTTGTAGACCTACATATATTTATCTAGATCTACTAGAGTCCAGATACTATTATAATAGATGTAGACCTTCTATTATAAGGGTGAATTCAAGGGCTCAATTAGCTTATTAATTATTGTATGTTAGTATATTTAATATCCCCGATATAGAGCTTCATGTAGCCTGTCCGGTCATTGTGTTTTTACACAGCGCTTGTTAGGGGTTAATGAAATATAAACATACATGTCATTGAAACTTCGGTGATGTTTTTAAATACACCTATTAGAATGCATTTTGGAAAAATTATTAAAAAAAAAGTACTTACAAAATATTTTGAATCCACCGTGTAATTATTTCTAATTTTTCTAGACTAACAGTGTGCGCTTGGAAATATTGTATTTGGCTGTCACTTTATTGACCAGTGTCTTGCAAATATGGGCTACTGGAATCCAAAATTTATGTAAAATAGTTTTAAAAAAATATCCGTAGGAGCTTAGATCTAAAGTTGTTAAATTTATATGAATATAAAAGTAAATCAAAGCAAATAACAACACTAAAACATCAATGATTATCAAAATTACTCAATAATAAAAACAAAAACATCAATCATCATCAAGGATATAAAGCACAATAAATATTTAAAAAAATAATCAAGATTCAAGAACAATAATTAACCAAAATCATAAAAAAAAAACTCTTTAACCTCTGTTACAAGGAATTAAATATCAACATCAACAAACAACAATCATCATTAATCAACAAGCAACAATCATCCTCAATCAACAAACGACAATCATCCTCAATCAACATTAAAAATACACCACAATCTATAACAATCAAAAGCCGTTAAAAAATTCATTGTCTTGAATTAACATCTATAAGTGCTAACAATGGACATTGTCGTTGGTGGGAATAAACAAAAACTTAGCGATAATTCGCAACAGTGATTTACGTGTGTTCAATTGAAGCTTCTCGAATGAAGGTAGAAAATGAGAGGTGGTTGGGAATTCCAGTAACAATTTCCTTGACTGAAGTGCTAAGTCTGAATACATGTTTTTATGTTTGTCTAGTATCAACAGTTCCTATTTAGGCCAACACATTAACACACACACACACACACAAACAGAGAGGGAGACAGGCAGACAGAAAGACAAACAGACAAACAGTTATGAGTATGTTTACTTCTGTGTTTCAATACATGTGGCACGTCAAAAAGCTACTTTGATGAGTGTACTTCGAGATACTCTTGGCGCCACGGTTGGAGATAAACAAGTCACTTTCCTGAATGCCCCTTGGCACCACCACCACCCCTCTCTCTCTCAACTGGATGGTCAAATAAATTAACTAGATCCTCTAGCATCCGATGAGATGAATGACCTACACAAGAAGACACACTGGATTGACAAGACGGGGATCTAATCAACTAACACTGACTCTACAATTTCACTGTCTCCTCTGGCTTCTAATTAGCAGATAGATGTATATAACTCTAATTTGGCTTCCATCTCTGGGGAGATTTTTGGTCTTCATTTTTAGACCGTGTATCATTCATGTTATTTTCTTTTCTATCAAGGGAGAGAAGCCAAACATCCCAGTGATATTTGTATTTTGTCATGAGTGATCTACCCTTAACTTGAACAGCTGACACAACATGAAACTGTGGAGGTATCCCAGCATTCTCATGTGTGAAGAGAACAGACTTAGATGTCATTACACTGGTTGAATACACCCTCGCTTTGTAGAGCATACAATTATGGAAGATAGTATAGGATAATGATTATTTTTACTATCTTACTTCTTTTGAATTAAGGTGAATACTATTTATCTCTATGAACGTATTTATGTGCGGCTCCTTGTAGGCTATTTAACCTGCGTCTCTGTGGGGGCATGTAGTGGCCTCTCTATGTACTTCTTTATGTTTATGAGAACCTTTACGTAAGTTTCTATGTCTACGCCTCTGTGTATATCTGTTCTACGTCAGAGATTTAAAGTTTCAATTGTAATGATTGGAAAGAAAATAATAAAATTGTACATTTGAAACATTTAGAGGACAGATAACAGAGACATTTAGTATTGACAGATAAGAGAGACATTTAGTATTGACAGATAACAGAGACATTTAGTATTGACAGATAAGAGAGACATTTAGTATTGACAGATAAGAGAGACATTTAGTATTGACAGAAAATAAGAGAGACATTTAGTATTGACAGATAAGCGAGGCATTTAGTATTGTTATAAACCTGGTGGTGGCACAGATGGGGGTAGTGGTGTGAGTGTAGTCAGCCGACGCAAATCGCCCCAGGCCAGCGCTAGACGAGCGGTCAACCGTGACGAGTTACGACGGTCAGCCAAGTCGAGTGTCAACAGGACGGTTCGGGAACGATCGCCGTCGTGAACAGAGCTCAGGGGCGTCACGAGGGATGTAGTCATGTGACGAAGCTAGAAACGTCGAGCGATGTTCCGTCCGGTTCTATAAGGCCAGTAGGGACCCTATATAAAGAGCGGAGGTGTCCAGTCAAGACGGTTCACGAGAGAAGGTTCACGACAGAAGGTTCACGAGAGAAGGTTCACGACAGGGCTCAGAAAACGGTCGACTACAGCACAGTTCAACGGTGTGGTTCTGTACGGAGCATTACGACGGTTCAGTGCGGAGTACTGTCAAGTACAGTTGAGACGACTGGCGTCTTGATCTTGGTCTGCGATCGAGTCCGACACAACGAGCCTAGTGTGTGAAGTCAGTCCTGAACTGTTGAACCCAGTGCAAGCCCGGAACGAGACGGAGAGGCCAGTGCAAGAGTTGATACGGCGGTACGGTGTTATCGGAGAGATATTTGTACAGAGTACGTGTTGCCAATTGTACAGTATTGGCTGTTATTTATTCAACTATTAAAGTGTTACGTTACTCTGGAGCCCTGAGTTGTCAAGTTCTTTACGTTGGTGGTGCATGGTGCAGTTCGCAGAGAGCCTGCATAGTGAGATTCGTAACAATATTGACAGATTAGAGAGACATGTAGTATTGACAGATATGAGAAACATGTAATGCAATTTGCAATTTGGTAAATCATTTATGTAAATTAAAAATAGTGATGGAATTAAGACTGTTCCTTGAGGTACACCTGAGTTTACTGTTATTGGTGTTGATTTAGAGCCATTTATTATTACAGTCTGTTCTCTCCCTATCAGAAAATCTTGATATTTTATCGAGCGCTAACACTGACCGCAACTCCACAAGACGTAAATACATTTACCAAGAGGAATGCATTCTGCAAGAAACGTTCACATATAGTAAATCAAAAGACAGCCGGCAAGGAGTTGTCCTCCAAGACAAAAAAAAACAACAAAAAATATTATCATATTCTATGCTTACTAAATATAAAAATAACTAAAATTATGTGCAAATGAAAACAAATCGTCACGACTAACATGCTATAGAATATTGAATTGCAAGCCTGTAATAAAGCGCACATGGTCGGACATGAACTATAGAGTAGCCTATTTTAGTTAATTACAATAATAGTTTATCTTCATTCACTTTATTTCATTGGAAGCATTACATGTTTAAAAAACTGGCGAAATTTGTTACTCAGAATTCAGAGGGGTGCACGTACATGGTCAGCCATCAATTCCTAATAAGCCTAAACTAGTCAACTACAACAGTGGAAGCCCTTTAGTTCAGTTGTTAATTAGATTTTAATTGGTCTGATGGTGCAAAAGAAAAATGGCTATAATTTGGCTACTCGGATCTGGGGTGGTTGCAAGTGCACCCATGACGACTAGATCTCGTAGAAGCGGAGGTGTTCCCTTGTTATGGTACAAAACTTATTACATAGTGGCTCTTTCTGTGGTGTGCCTAGCATGCCAACAAGTAGCTATGTTAGTCACCAAAAAGTCTAAACCATCTTTTTTTTTAAATTGGTCCCCTATAAGTTGAAAAGCCGCTATTAGTTTAGATTCGTCTGTCTGTCGTTTGTCGGTCTGTCTCGTTTCTCTTCAAATAACTAGAGAAACTATTGAATATTGGCGCTCTCCTTTTGGCAAAAGTAAAAAAATTAAACACATAACAAATGTAAGCAACAAAACAAAGAAACAATCAATAAATATTTTATTACATTAAATCCCAAAACTTTAGACTTCCTGTATAACTATATCAGATGTATTCATTTACCGTATGACCATTTTTAGTTGCATTTCAAGTGTACTAAAGATCTTTTATCATGTGAGAAGTACATGACCATCGTGCCATTAATGTATAATCCAATCTACCGGTGTGTTAAAAATGTTGATACCAGCCATAATTATTTGCGCATTGTCTTGATTTCATTAATGGTAAGCAATTTTGAGATTCGAAAATGACTTTTATTTTTTATTTTAGATTTTCTTTCTTTTCAATGCAAAAGAGTGACTTGAAAGTATGATATAACTTTTTATTAGACAAAATGTAGATCAACAAATTACTAGAAGCATTGATAATATAAACTGCATCGCCTATTTGAGATTTGACTAGATTTTCCCCATAGGTTTGGGGTACATAGAAAACAAAAATCAATGCCCTAACAGCGTGAGTGACGGAGAAGACGAGGCAAGTCAGCAACAAAGTCCGAGTAGTTCTTGGTGACCATGACAGTTGACCTTGAATTGAAGTTAATTTTTTCCTTTGTTTTAAAGTTTTTTTCACTTTGATAAAAATGACAATACAACCAGAAGTAATAAACAGCAAGCTTCCAAAACACTGCGTGAACTCTATGACATAGATCTCCAAAAATTTAAAGATCTCTGGCGGGTCAAAGAACATTGTCATCCAGTCGATGTTTGCCGGAAGATTAAATTTATAGATATAAATATATGAACAATAAGATATTGTCCATGGCAACCAAATCACAAAGCAAGCGATGACAGCGAACATAGCTTTTTTGGCAGTGACCAGTTCTTTAAAAGTCATCGGACGGAAGATAGCTAAAAGTCTTTCCAGGGTAATGAGAATGGGTAAAGAAGTGCCTGCGTTACATCCCAACATTCCTACAAAGTAAAATGCTATTTGAGAAAAAATAAGAAAATAATCTAACGTGCTATCAAGCTGAAAACCGCAGAGTAAAGGCAAATACTTGTTTGGTTGGAACAAAGCAATGATCGCAGCGTAATTCGACTGTAGTAAAAGACTCATGCTGTCAGCAACAACCAGACCAAATAGCAATATGTTGGTTGGTTTGTGAAGTCCATCACGGCGAAGTATGACCAGGCAGATCGTGTTGGCTGTCATGCCCAAGACAGACAGCGCCGGGTGGACGTAGCTCATTGAGACAAAGACATACATGTACTGGACAACAGACTCGGCCTTCTCCCAGCAGAAGTAGTATTCGAAGGAAAAGTAGGAGATGGGGGGATCAGGTGGAAATGTTACTATTTGTCTTGCGTTGTCCAGATCTCCAGTGGTATTCATGTTCAGGTGTGCAACTGAAGAGGTCATCTGATATCCAATGGTATTCACGGTATTCATTCATTAATTATAATCCTCATTAGTGAATGTAAACCTAGAAAATATAAAAATGTACTTATTTTAATAAACATTTATATGTTTTTGTAAATATACATAGAAAGATAGAATAGCTAGCAATTTTATAATGGCATTTTAGTTACAATGTCTTAAAAAATTAATAGGAAAAAAAAAAAGAAATATATGAGTGGTTTCAAGGTGATACAAACAAATCTAGGATAATTTAGTGCTTTTTTCTTTTCTGTTGTAATTAGACCATGGAACGGGTTGCTTGAATCAGCCTGGAAAACAAATGACGTAGCAGAGTTTTGGGTCTCTAGCACGCACGACTGGATTGACTCATGATGAACTGTTCCGTTATGAGGGGACGTCAGTAATTTATAAGATAAGAAGATAAGAGACTTGACTTTGGTATAAGAGAGTTGGTTCAAGGATCTATTACCTTGAGGGATATAGTAGTGAGAGCTTAGAGTTTGG
Source organism: Biomphalaria glabrata (assembly GCF_947242115.1). NCBI lineage: Eukaryota > Metazoa > Mollusca > Gastropoda > Planorbidae > Biomphalaria > Biomphalaria glabrata. The sequence continues at coordinate 13,650,617 of NC_074717.1, read as the reverse complement.
CTTAAAGTAATTTTGAATATAAATTCTGATATTCAAGTACTTCATTGAGACCCTGACAGTATCAAGATATTCGATGTTTAATCAGGATGTAGCTGTAAACTGCTGGTGAACAATACTGAAGGGATCTCATTATACATTTGATTATGTAACTTAATTATCATCAAGAGTCTTGTTATAGTTGAAAAGATCAGTTTTCTATATTACTTTATACAAGTTTTAAAACGTTCACAGTATTAATACTTAACCACTTTGGTTATAGAAATGTAAAGTGAAGTTCCCCTTTCAGATCTTGCGGTCTATATGACAGATGATGTTTAGGATATCTGTTTCTTTGGCCCACGGCTAACGAGCAGGGAGTCCTAAACGCCCAACAGCATTAACTTTCTGCAACTAAATTCAAGTACCCTTTAGAGTTGGGTGACTCTGGGGCGCCCTAAAAATACCGAAATTCAAAATGCCAGTCTTCACCGAGATTCAAACACAGGACCTCCAGGTTCGGAAGCCAAGCGCTTAAGCACTCAGCCACCGCGCCCGCCCCCTATAGAAATGTAAAAGAAAAAAAAATTGAAAAAAAATGAATCTACATTTTATAATGGGTCTGTTGTGACACGGTTACTATGTGTGGTCAACCGTGACACACGGTCAAGTGTTGGGTACCTGGGAGTAAAGGGACTTGCGGGAAGTCACGGGTGTGTTGTAAACAAGGGAAAGAATAAAAGATCGAGTGAAGTCGCTTGTATAGAAATGTGAGCCTTGTACATATGTTACTATTCAATTCTTTACAATTAAAGGCAATTGTTTCTTCGCAACTGGCGACCACGACGAGATACAAGCAAGTGAAAATGTCGATATACAAAATATTTAGAGAAGCGGGCAAGGAAAATGGCCTGCAAGGCGAAGAACTGGAAAAGTTCATTACACTAAAAATGACACAAGAAGAAGAAAGAGAAGAAAGGAGATTTAATAGGGAAGAATCCAAAAAGAAAGAAGAAGATAGTAGAAGGAAGGAAATCTTACAACTAGAACTAAAACTTCAAGAGAGGAAAGATAAAGAACAGCAAAATGAAAAGGAGGAACACTTTGACAAATACAAACAATTGGACAGAATGTCTCCATTCGACGAGAACCAGAATGAGTGATTTGACTCATATCTACTGAGATTTGAGTACATAGCAACAGCCTGCAACCTCCCAAAGTCAGAATGGGCAAGAAGCCTCATGGGGTGCTTGAAAGGGAGAGCTATGAATATCTGCATACAAATGAGAGATGAAGAAAGAAAAGAGTACGTGGCCGTGAAGGAGGCGTTGCTGAGACACTTTGGCTCCACAAGTTACGAATACAGAAGGAGATTGAAAGAGTCGACACCTCTGGCGAACGACGATCCACAAATATTCGTCGATTTACTTCGATCGATGGGTAGATCTGTCAAAAGTGGATCACAAATATGAAACCCTCAGAGAACACATCATAATGGACGCTTTGATGGAAGCTAACAAAATAATGTGAAAACATACGTCATGGAGCGAGAGCCAAAGACCATCAGCAGCCTGATAGCACAACTAAGACAAATGACAGACAAGAATGGAAAAAGAAGGTTGACAAATCTTGTGTGGTGCCCCAGCGGTCCAGCAGAACAAAGGATAGGGGAAAAAATGTGAAGTTAGATGTGAACCTGGCCTAACTGATGTATTATAATGAATATCTAATTGATCTAATTGTTTTGTAAAGGGTTAATCTTTCAATCAAATTCTAAAGAAAAAAAAAATTTCCGTAAAAAAAAAAAAGGTGTACTATTGTGAGTATGTGCCACTGCAGTTCACGCGATAATATGAAAAACTACTTATTAATTGTTGTTTTAAATTATGTCCAACTTATATGCATACTAAATAGATTTTTTTATTTTTAAAAGAAAAGAAAACTTTTTTTGTGTAAATGTATAGTTGGTGTGACAGAACTTACATAACTTAGTAATACAAATGTAATAAAAAAAATTTGAACAAAAAAATTTAAAACCATTTGCATAAATATGTTAAAAATATAGTAAGATGACATCTCCCTTTCTAAAGAGCCTCCCGTTTTTGTTACTATTAATAGTGAATAGTTGTAAAAGTGGCGTATTTTTATGAAAATACTCCTTCATAAGTGATTTAAAAAATTAGATTTTTCGCTTTCAGAAAACAAAAAAAAGTAGCCGTTGCAACAGAACATTGAATGGTCTAAAATCTCATGATGTCGGATTTTAATTTTCTCTTCTAGTTTACGAGATCTAAACGGGACAGACAGTCAGATGTTTCACACAAAACTAAGTGTCTTTTCCCCTTTCGGGGGCCGCTAAAAATTAACCAATTATTTTATCAATTTATAATAAGGCTTGTCTTCGAGTCCGAAGATTAGTGAGGAATGCAGTATTTCCCGTGGCTGCGCAGCCCCAGCTTTGACCTACATATTTTGCCACATGCAGAGCACCATTGTCCGTAGGTGGTCAATTTAGATTTTCTTTTCGCCCTCTGCGTTTGTCCTCGGCAGCAGAATTTCTTTTGGTCTCAAATGTGTATCCCGCGGCCTTCGTGAATGACCTCTAGCTGTCTCGTTCTGAGGCCGCATGCAACCAGGTGCTCTCTTCTATGTCAGCCAAGGAAAGTTGGCGCCTAAGGCTGGTCTTTGAAGCGTTTCCGTGAGGCGCCTCTGTTACCTGGACCACCTTTTAGCTTACCAAAAAAGACTGCCTTTGGCATACATTCGTCTCCCATACGGGATACGTGCCATACCCAGCGTAACTGCCGGACCATAAGAAGTCCCTCTATACTGTCCATACCGGCGTTCGCAAGGACATCGCTGTTTGTAGTGTGGTCTTGCCACCGTCCATGATGGAGAGCAAGCATCTTTGGTGGAAGCGCTCAAGAAGTCTTAGTTGTTTTCTCTATAGTGTCCTTGTCTCGTAGCCATATAGAAGGGTTGAGAGAACCACCGCCTGGTTTTTGTAGGCAGGCGGTGCTATTTGTTCCGCCAAACTCTCTCCTGAAGGCGTCCAAAAGCGCTACTGGCCCTGGCCAGACGGTTATCAACTTCCCTTGAAAGCGAAGCAGGACGTTTTGGCGCCGCCGTTTTGGCCCCGCCGTTTTGGCGCGAAGGTCGTTTTGGCGCGAGCCGTTTTGGCGACGGGACGTTTTGGCGCGAAATACATTATGTACGTTTATTGTATTATTTCTTTTAAAAGAATTATTCATATCTATGTTTTGCATGAGTATTTGTGTTAACACATATTTTTCACGTACTAAATGTAAATGTGTGTTTGTTTTTCACATCATTTTCTTTAATAAACATTTTGGCTTGTGTATGTGTGTTTATTAAGAGGCACACTTTTATTTTCAAAAAAGTTTTTTCAGAAATTATTTTAAAATTAAAAACAAAAATCGCGTGAGAGAGGGGAGGGGTGGAGGAAAGAGTATATACAAGGAGTGAAATGTGAGCAGAAGAGAGGGGGCGGGATAGGCGTCACATGTAAAGACCATTCCTAAGGAGATGATCGCCAGACGCATGACGCCAACGACCAGTGCTCAGTGCTGGTCTTGTCTTCATTTGTTAAACTAACCTGCGTCAATGCGAGATGTGTCACCCAAATCACCCCTACCCAATTTCTCAAAATATATCTTTTCACGTTAGAGTTTGTACTGACCAAATTCCGTGTCTTGATCTTTACTATGTGTGGAGTTATTGTCGTCATTCAGCGAAGGGGCGGACTGGGTGTCAAAATCGGCCCGGGCATTTCTATAAAATTAGGCCCACAAATTCTCTATCATGTGATGGGCATCCATTTCTAGGTGTATCGGTCCTTAAAAATCATTATTAAGTTTGATAATGTATCGATATTCATGCATACAGTGAACTCTATATCTTTATAAGCAATATAGCGTCTTTTTACATCAGCAATTATGTAGGCCCTAAAAATATGAAGCCTACTAGTAGCACTGTCTACATTCTACTTTTTTTTTCTTCGGAAAATGTGTTTGATTAAAAGAGTATTACACTGTAATGCCTATGAAAGACTTTTTTAAACACGACGCTCAGAGGTCCTTTTATAATAATAATAATAATAATATAAGAAGCCCATTTGGGTACCGGCCCACCGGGCATTTGCCCAAATGCCCATATAGCCAGTCCGCCCCTGATTCAGCGTAATAGAGCTTTAGATGTTAACATGGTTTTTGTTATATTAAAATGTGACACTTAGCTAGTTCGTATATTACACTAATGTCAAATAAAAAAAAATCTTTTGGAAAGAAATCCAAAAATGTCATCCAGTGCGATTAGCATGTCATTACCATTCAGGAATCTGACTTATTATAGGCCTATATTCATGAAATAAGCAAAACCTTTATAATTAAAAAAAAAACAATTCGCTGAACGGTGTTAGAATTCATACTATACATACAATATTATGGTAGAGTGAAATAAACATTGTTATAAAAGCTACGTGCTTATTAAATTATCGTCAAACGATATCTCGCGCCAAAACGTCCCGTCGCCAAAACGGCTGGCGCCAAAACGTCCCGTCGCCAAAACGGCGGCGCCAAAACGGCGGCGCCAAAACGTCACGTACCGCCTTGAAAGTGAGGCGTCATTTGACACTATACTACCTAGATATGTGAAGTGGTCTACCACGTTAAGGGGTTGTCCGTTTACGGTGATCTTTGGGGCTGAGTATGTTTTATTGTGTGACTTCTGGAACATGACTTCTGTTTTCCCGAGATTTATATATAGAGCGAAAAAGGCGGCAGCGTATGCAAATTCGTTTACCGCGTTCTGGAGATCGTGTTCATTGTGAGCTATCAACTAATCGTACGCTTAATTAGGCTATTTAATTTTAGATTGCTTTTGAAAAGCCAGCACAGAAACCTTCTCCCACTTATAAATAAAAATATTTGGGAAATATATTTTCATTCAATCTCAAACACTTATTATTGTGACTCTACATCTATTACTAATTAATTACATGATTGATTCAAAATAATTGATACAATTACACGTAATATAAGCTTTGTTTTTTTTTAAAGTAATTTTTGTTTTTGCATATACATCATGAACTTTAGAATAGTGTCTGCATTAGAGAAAAAGACCCATTTTACACATTACATGCATGAACAAGTAGAAGATTGAGTCCGGCTGTACTGTTAACGCTTCCAGCAGAAGGGGCAAAGGTGAGTAACTAGCACATGATTCAGTATTTTTCGGCACTCTCCTAGAAGATAGAAAAAAAACTCTGAATTTAAAACTCTGCTACTTTTCAGCTAGAACCAAACATGGAAAGGTGCCGGTAATCTACGCTGAGGTAAAGTCAGGAGCCGGACATCTTTAAGCAGCTTGCAGCACATAGTGCTACACCGTGACAGAGCATTCGGCTCCACTGACCCCAAACTGTATCGATCATGTTTCTTTTGGACATATCAGTTGTGGTAGCCATGGTCACTTCCCAACGAAAGAGGCCATACATATAAAAAGTAACCTTCTTAGTTGTAGGTATTTTAATGCCTAATATTGGCTTTAGTGGGCTGACCCAAACAACTGATACAAAGATTCTCTATTGACTTTAGTGGGCTGACCCAAACAACTGATACAAAGATTCTCTATTGACTTTAGTGGGCTGACCCAAACAACTGATACAAAGATTCTCTATTGACTTTAGTGGGCTGACCCAAACAACTGATACAAAGATTCTCTATTGACTTTAGTGGGCTGACCCAAACAACTGATACAAAGATTCTCTATTGACTTTAGTGGGCTGACCCAAACAACTGATACAAAGATTCTCTATTGACTTTAGTGGGCTGACCCAAACAACTGACACAAACAACTGATACAAAGATTCTCTATTGACTTTAAGGAAGTTTTGAAGCTTACATTGAGTTCTCTGTTCAACAAATGTTCAGTCAGCCCTAGCAAAGAAATGTGTCCTGATGTCTCTATAACTTGACAGTCAATGGATATTTAATGTACTGAAGCGCTTTGAACTCAAAACTTCTTGGCTAGTAATGAGTAGTAAGGAAGAGGGAAGAGAGAATTCAATTTAGCTCTCATTTATTTTAATACAGATGTCAATGACAAAGAAATGTCTTTAATTGACATTTGTTTCAGCATGACCTTTACTTTGTTTCAAAGTAAGCCCAGGATTTCCAGGCTTAACTCTCCAATTAAAAAAAATTATGTTTATCTCATTTTCAAGTTCTTTCTAAATAATTTCTTCATATTAATGCTTCGGTTAAAAAGTTCAAGGGTTATTGAATAGAAAATTTTGAGGAAAAAAATCTTGATAATTTCGTTTTATGTGGTTGTTTCCTAGTGGAAGATTTGAAGGATTATTGACCGAGAAACAAGCTCGTGGTTGACAGCTAACTCTTATAACCTCAAGGACATTTACAAAAATCTTTCTGGTGGTGTGTCGAAAGTGTGAGAAGACCTACGTCTCAAAAACGTTTTACTTTTCAGTCGAAATAAAAAATCGTTTTTAAGATACGAAACAATCACAATGTTTACGAAATTTGTTTTCAATCTAGGTCATCAAGAAGTTTTTTGAATTGGAAGTAAGTACTCATGCAATGGTTATATGAAGAGCTCTTGTGTCTTTCTATGGCGAGAGAGTTGTGTCCCCCGTTGTTTGGAGGACATTTCTATGACCATAGAAAGAAACAAAGTGTGTTTTTTTTTTTTTTTTTTTTTGAACACCCTGTTTAGACGCAAACGTGGATTGGACTTTGACGAGTCAATATTACTAATCAATATTTTGATTTAAAATGAAATCGGATAGGCACGATGTAACGAGAGGTACTTTTTAGTAGACTAAAAGACAATGAAAATTACAATGCACATTGCGGATTATTACAATGGAGCCAATGACTTATTAAAAGTAAAAAAGTAAATGAGTACAGAGTAGACTTATGAAATATCTATATTAAGCAGGCAAGCGTGTCGCTTTTTTTTTGTGCCAAGAAAATCTGGTAAAAGAAAAAAAAAAAAGATCTGAAGATGTTATCACTAGAGAAAAGCCACAGCATGAAGATAGGCACTATAGAAGGAAAACAAGGAAAGAAAAGCCCTTCTAGGAGACAGGCGCAGAAGATGTAAAGAAAACCTAAATAGACCCCAGCCTGCCAACGACTTTATCTCAATCAGATGTGGGAAAATATGTAGGTCGCAAGAGTTTGCTTGGTCACGTGAAACACTTCATTCATTCATTAAACAAGTAGTGCTTCCACTGGTGACTGAAGTACAGTTGTAGTATACTAGCCTAAGCAGTTGAACAAGTAGTGCTTCCACTGGTGACTGAAGTACAGTTGTAGTATACTAGCCTAGGCAGTTGAACAAGTAGTGCTTCCACTGGTGACTGAAGTACAGTTGTAGTATACTAGCCTAAGCAGTTGAACAAGTAGTGCTTCCACTGGTGACTGAAGTACAGTTGTAGTAGACTAGCCTAGGCAGTTGAACAAGTAGTGCTTCCACTGGTGACTGAAGTACAGTTGTAGTATACTAGCCTAAGCAGTTGAACAAGTAGTGCTTCCACTGGTGACTGAAGTACAGTTGTAGTATACTAGCCTAAGCAGTTGAACAAGTAGTGCTTCCACTGGTGACTGAAGTACAGTTGTAGTATACTAGCCTAAGCAGTTGAACAAGTAGTGCTTCCACTGGTGACTGAAGTACAGTTGTAGTATACTAGCCTAAGCAGTTGAACAAGTAGTGCTTCCACTGGTGACTGAAGTACAGTTGTAGTAGACTAGCCTAGACTTATCATGAAATAATGGCTATGTACGTGCACCCCTCTGAATTCTGAGTAGCCAAATTTAGCCAGTTTTTTTTTTACAGCGTTAAATCAATTAAATTTAGCTGAATAGCAAATTAACAAGTAGTGCTTCCATTGAAATACAGTTAGAAGGATATGCTATTATTGTAAAAACAAAACTAGACTAGGTTAATCTGTAGTTCATGTCCGACCATGCACGCTTTAGTTTAGGCTTGCAATTTAATTTTCAATAGCACGTTAGTCATGACGATTTGTTTTCATTTGCACACACGTATAATAATTATTATAATTAAGACCTAGAATACGATAAATATTTTTGTTTTGTTTGTTTGTTTGTTTGTTTGTTTGTTGTTGTTTTTTTTTTGCCTTAAAGGACAAATCCTTTCCAGTTGTCTTTCGATGAGATAAACGTGAAAGTTTCTTTGAACAAAAGTGAAGAGTGCAGTCATCTTATTAAATGTATTATCGTCTTGCGACGTTACAGTCAGGGCTCGTGCTCGATAAAATAGCACGCGAAACACGTCCATCAGTTTACGATAGAAAAGATTTTAGAAAGCTGTCATTGTCTGAGTGGATAAGCTGATCTGTATCGACGGAACACTGGCAGCAGCAAGAAAGCAAAAAAATATGAACAGCATCATCATGAATTAACTGCTGGATATTTGCTGATGAAAGTCTAGAGATATCTCAGACACTGAATAGATCCTTTTTGAGCCTTCGGTTTGTTGATGGAGTTTGTATTCGAGCAATCTGGAAGACTTCGTTGGTTTTGTCCCTTTTGTTCAGAGAGACGCACTGCCATTTCCGTATCTTCATTCGTTAGCTTCTTCCTTCACGTCTCTCTTGTCAAGCAACAATCTAGCTTAGTTCAACCTGTTTTGTCTTCATCCTAAAACGATGCAAGAGCTACAACGTAACGTACAATACCAGAACCGCACGATAAGCGTTCATCGCCGGCTAGTCCCCCGTACGTCCAACGCGACGAGAACCGATTCATTAGTAAAGCTATTGACAGATTCGACGGCAACGGTAACAGTATTTGTTTGATCGACCGTTGGGAGGCAGTAAATACTTAGTTCACATGTTGAGTTATTTTTTTTATTTAATGAAAAAAGTATTTTCAGTGCACTCAATATTGCATTGCTATAAGGGGTGGTGAGGGGTAATCAGTTATTTTCTTTAATATTCTCCTTAATAAGAAAGTGGAAGCTACGACTTTGAGCCATAGGGGGCAACTTGAACCTCTGCAAAAACAAAATCCTGCGGGCACCCATGCATCTAACTGGACGGAGTAACAAGAAACTGTAAAAAATACTTAAAAAAAAACAACAAGCTTATATTAAGTGTAGTTGTATCAAAAAGTTTGGATCAGTCATGGAATGAAATGTGTACTAGATCTAGACTAACAGTAATAGATTTGTGTGATTACAAAATTTTTGACCAATTATTTTTGTTGAGCGCAATTTGATGCTTTTAGTTATTCTCACTACGTTATGGTCCAATCACTTGTCTGGACTAGTTGGGAACAGGGGTGGGGAGAGAAAGAAACCGACATGATAACCACTGTACCAGAGAAGTGCTTATGACAAGGTCTCTCTCTTTCTATCACTCTCTCTCTCTCTCTCTCCCTCTCTCTCTTACTCTCTCTCACATTCTCTCCCTCTTACTCTCTCCCTCTCTCTCCCTCTCTCTCACTCACTCCCTCTCTCTCCCTCTCTCTCCCTCTCTCTCACTCACTCCCTCTCTCTCCCTCTCTCTCACTCACTCACTCTCTCTGTCTCTCTCTCCATCTCTCCCTCCCTCCCTCTCTCTCTCTCTCTCCCCCTCTCTCTCTCTCTTCATCTCTCCCTGTCTCTCCTTATCTCTCTCTCTCTCCTTATCTCTCTCTCTCTGGATCTCTCCCTCTCTCCCTCTCTCTTCCTCCCTCTTTCTCCATCTCTCTCTCACTCTCTCTCTCTCAATCTCTCTCTCCCTCCCTCTATCTCCCTCTTTCTCTCAGAGCACATTCACAGAATAACTTCCAATCTTGCTCTCTGAGTAAATGTTGGCCATAATTCCTTTTTAAACACATTTATAAAAATAAAATTAAAAAAAAAAACACGTGATTGACCTAAATTCAATCTCGAGGGCTAAAGCTTCCTAAATCCGACACACTAACCACTGCGCCAGGTAAAAGCTTATGTACAAAGAAGGTTTTATATACATTTATTGTAAATTTAAAATTTTCTCTCTAGAGAATACAAAGGGGACTAATTCAACCTTATCAGTCAAGTACAATTTGTTTTCCATGTTCGAAATACCAAACAAAATAATTAATTACCAATAGTTAATTCATTGTTTTTTTTTCCATATTATTGTTTTGCTAAGTAAAAGAAATAATTGTGCAAAATTTCTGTTTCATTAGAGATATGTTAAGGGAGAAATAACGTGTACAAACTCCCTCCCTTCTTCTCCCTCTCTCCCTCCCTCCCTCCCTCTATCTCCCTCTCTCTCTCTCTCTCTCTCTCTCAGAGCCCATTCACAGTGGCGCTCGGGTAGAAATGGTCTATAGAGAAGACGATCAGGCAATTAGGGAAGAAAAAAAAATCCCTATTGTGTTGCCTAAAGACCAAGTCCATTGCACTGGCGGGAATGGAAGAAAGCCCCAACAAACATGTTACTATCCACGCACAGTTCTTCAAGCTGATGTGGTACAGAGAAGGAATCTAATCCTACTAATCCAACTGCCTTGGGACGTGATTCATCGCTTTTAGGGGTCAAATAATTTATATCCACTTGGATCTTTCCCAGACAGATGTTTGTTCAGACAGGTAAATAGAAACAAGCTTCCATAGGCTTAGAGTTCCAAGAGCCTTAGACTCAACTCTTAGGACAAGCTTCCATAGGCCTAGAGTTACAAGAGTCTTAGACTCAACACTTAGGACAAGCTTCCATAGGCCTAGAGTTACAAGAGTCTTAGACTCAACACTTAGGACAAGCTTCCATAGGCCTAGAGTTACAAGAGTCTTAGACTCAACACTTAGGACAAGCTTCCATAGGCCTAGAGTTACAAGAGTCTTAGACTCAACACCTAGGACAAGCTTCCATAGGCCTAGAGTTACAAGAGTCATAGACTCAACTTTTAGGACAGTTAAAAAAAAAGAAGAAGACCCAGATGTTCCTTTTAAGATGACGATTCTTACATCCGTGCCCCCCCCCCCCAGAATGGATGAGAATCGAACCAGGATCATTATGACGACAAATATATCTGTCTATCTATGTATCTATGTATCTATGTATCTATGTATCTATCTATCTATCTATCTATCTATCTGTTTGTCTTTCTACACTCTTTCGAGTTTTCCAAGTCTCATCTTAAAAATTACAGAATAGAATAAAGATCTCTGGAATTCTAGCCTAGAACTCATAGTCAGGTTCATGAACTGTCCATTACAATATTGAAGATGTGTAGGTTTTTATTTGTAGTATTCTTTCTGAAGAACTTGAATTTTTTCTCAGTGGGCATGTTCAGTTGGTCCCATGCGAGAGCTTGTTTGAATCTTGACTCGAGGAGATAATTTTTGTAATACTTAAAAAAAAATGCTATTGAAAAGGCATGAAAAGAAAACCTCCCAAAATGTATTGCATAGTTGTTCTAGCAGTTGCTTGACTTCCATGTACACATGGGGGCTAGGCTAGTCCCCCCCCAAAAGTCTCACATTTTTTTTAGTGGCCTTCGTAAGATGAAAAGTTGCTATCAGTTTAGTGACGTCATTTTGTCGGTCTGTCGTGTTAACAAATAGTAAAAAAAAAATTAATAAAGTTTCCTTTCAGCATTTGCGGTCTAAAAGACAGATGATCTGTTTCTGTGGCCAAATATAGAAAACAAAGTTTGAAAATGTTTCTATGGCAACGGTGGCCATTTTGTTTTGTAAACATACTCTTATATAAAAGCTACTTGTGCATTTCTTATTATTTTCTTTTGAAAATTTGCAGTTGCTATTGAGGTATCAGATTACTTTTTTTTAGATTTTTGAAATTTTTTTTTTAGAATTTTTTTCCTGACCTGTCTATAGAGACATTTTTTTTATTTGCAAGAAAAGTGCAAATATTTTTAGCATCACAGCAATTAGCAAAACGTGATCTGATTTGTAATATACAAACTAAATAAGTGTAGAAAAAATCATCTGAATAGAGCAATAAATAAAAAAGTTTGTAGCACAAATAGTATGAAAAAACACGATTTCGATAATACGTCAAAAAACTAAAAAATTCAAAATATCTATAAAAAAAACTATAATAATACGTTTTAAAAACTATAACTATTATTTTTAAAACATATTTGAATTATAATATGAAAAAAAAATTATATGAGTTCAATGAAAACTAAGTAAATGTAATGTAAAAACTTGTCAATGAAGTACATAAAACTTACATTTTGTAATGTAATTAATGGAATGACTTTTTTTTCTCTTTGTTGTATAATGGCACAATGCCCATTACATTTAAAAGCAATATTATTAGATACAAACATTTAATAAGGTATCTTATAGAATAAAAAAAAAATTGTCCAGCCTTATAGTGAAGTTAATTACAATGGACTCTTATGTGTTATATCTCAACTCACTTGAAAGCTGTTGTTTACCCCATGCACATATCAATACGTTAGAATTAAATATTTGCATTAACAAATAAACACACAAACAAACAAGAAAGAGTTAAGAAATACTTTATTGCACGACACTCCAAAACTTTCCACATTCCATTTGATTATACATAAGACGTACGTAAACAATTCACCTGTTGACTTAGCTGCTTTTATAAAAGCGTAGAAAAGATCTATTTATGATCATTTGAAATTACACGCAAGAATTGTACGAAGGGTAGAATCCAATCTACCAGAGTTTGACCATAAATGATAATACTACTAAATGATAGCCAGAGCCTACTCTGATTTCATTAAAAGTAAACAATTGAACAATGGACCTTGACACCTAAAAGGGATTTTTAAAAACGGCCGTAACGATTTTCTTTGAAATTCGACTGTTTATGTAAATCTTTGTGAAAAAATATAATCCTTTTGGTCTATAAATATTTCTGTCTATCTATGTAACTATGTATCTATCTATCTATCTATCTATCTATCTATCTATCTATCTATCTATCTATCTATCTATCTATCTATCTATCTATCTATCTATCTATCTATCTATCTCTCAGTCTATCCAATCAATCTTTTTATTTCTTATTTTGGCTTTTGTTTCTTGACAATGCCAAAGAGTGACTTGAAAGTCTGATATAACTTTCTATTAGACAGAATGTAGATCAACAAATTACTAGAAGCATTGATGATATAAACTGTATCGCCCATTAATGATTTCACTAGATTTTGGCCATACGTTTTAGCGTCATATAAAATAAAAATCAAAGCCCTAACAGCGTGCGTGACGGAGAAAACGATAGTTATCAGCAGCAAAGTCCGAGTAGTTCTTGGTGACCATGACAGTTTCCTTTGAACTGAACTTATTTTTTTCCTTTGTTTTAAAGTTCTTTTCATTTTGATCACAATGACAATACAACCAGTAGTAATAAACAGCAAGCTTCCAAAACACTGTATCAGTTCAACCAGATAAATCTCAAACAACTGAACAAGTTTTGGCGTGATGAAAGACACCAACATCCAAGAATTGTTTTCAGTAAGTTTTGAAGTAGAGATGTAAATATAGGAACAATAGGATATGGTCCATGGCAACCAGATCACAAAGCAAGCAATAACAGAAAACAAAGCTTTCCTAGGGGAGACTAACACTTTCAAAGTCATCGGATGAAAGATAGCTAAGAGTCTTTCCAGAGTAATGAGAACTGGTAAGGAAGTGCCTGCGTAATATCCCACCATTCCTACAAAGAAAAATGTTATTTCGGAGGAAAATAAAAATAAATCTAATGTTTTATCTAATTGAAAACCACATTGAAAAGGTAAATGTTGCTTTGGTAGAAAAAGTGCAATAATCCCAGCATAATTTGACTGTAGTAAAAGGCCCATGCTGTCAGCAACAACCTGGCCAAAGAGCAATATGTTGGTTGGTTTGCGAAGTCCATTACATTTAAGTATGGCCAGGCATATTGTGTTGGCTGTCATGCCCAAGATAGACAACGCTGGGTGGACGTAACTCATCGTAACGAGGACATACATAGACTGGACTACAGACTCGACCTTTTCCCAGCAGAAGTAGTAACTTGGAGGACTGATGTACCTTTGTGAGTACCACCGGAGGAGGTAGCATTGGTCTGGCGTTGCACAGATATGCAATTGTAGTCACTGAAAATATGGATGTCCACACATATGAAAAAAGAACTTTAGAATCAATGGAGTAGAGATTACAGAAAATATATTTTGATTTACTAACGAAACAATTAGTAAAAACGAACAAGCTTTATTGGTGTTAGTATTAAATCAAGCATTCATTAGTTATTACGACCAAAATAATCGCTCTATAAGTTCTATACAAGAAGTTTTGTCTTTTAAAGTGTTCAATGTTTTTCTTGTTTCTATCCTTTTATCCTAGTGTAAAATAAATGTATGAAGTATGAAAATAAACGTATGCGTACATTTACACACTTATCCGGTTGAACTGATTCTAACACAAGTTTTCTTAAAAATATTATTTACAATGTAAACATCGTTTTCGAATTATACATTTAGATCTAGATTGCATTTCGATTCATTGTGTCCGTATGTGCAAGTCGTGACTTTGAAATCAAAAAGTAATTCCAAATATACATTTAAAATATTGAAGAAAATAGATATCATAGTAAGTCATTCATAATTTTTGGTTTGCGACTTCAGATGCAGACTGTTTTTACCAATGCACAATAATAGATGTTTCTCAATGAGTTAAAAAAAAACAACATTGGATTTATAGTGATAATACAAACTTGTAACTATAAATAGTAAATAATATATAAGTTTCAAAATAGTTTCAAAAATGGTGTATATAAATTATAAAAAAATATGACATATTTAATTATCTTGGAAACAAAATGATTCGCTTTCGAAAACAAGCTTCCCAATATCACGAGATTGAATTTTCAATAGCTTTTTTTGAAGCATACCAGATGGACGGACTGACAGACACACAAAAGCTATAATGGCTTCCCCCCTTTTGGAAGTGTCAGATTATATAAAACTAGTCGACCGGCGACGTAACATACGCCGCTATTTTGCAGGGCCGGCCTTAGGCCACTGCAACCTATTCGACCTCAGTGGGCCCCGCACTTTCATAGGACCCGCTCTAATTCAATGTGCATAAATAATTAAATTAAACCATTTAATAAATTAAAACTGATTTCCCGCGCCCTCCTGTCGATTTACCAGAAATTTACCCGAAATTGCAAAATATACGAAAAAGTCCATAAAATATATGGAAATATATAGACAAAATTTGTCACTCAATATGGAAAACACCAACCCAACGCACGATAAATAAAAACGCCTTTATGCATAAGCGTTATTGTGTAATCTGGTGAAAGAAGCTTCTCGCGCCTCAAACTAATGAAGAATTACTTGAGGTCAACAATTCTCAAAGATAGATTGAAACATTTGGTAATTAATGCTATTGAGCATGATCTGTGTAGGAAACATAATTATTATGATATATGTCAGGGAGAGGTATGGCGAGAATGAATGTTAGTTTGATATGATTGTTATATCCCCTTGTTATGAATGTGTTGCACGTGTTGTGAACTGAGTGATTAAGTCTTTGTTGAATGTGCGAAAGAATGTGTTAGTCAGTAAGGTCTTGCTCCCGGTCCAGGAAGGTTGGACGTTTACTTCCTGGACTGGTATTTATGTATTTATAAGTTGATGGACTGGTGTTTTGTGTATTACTATTTGATAAGAGTGATATAATTGTGTGCGTTATCAAGTATTAAAGTATTGTTGATATTCATGAATATAAGCAGTTAGAGTTGATGTATATTAAGTGTTTGTATTTGAGTTAAGCAAGTATTAACAAGTGTAATTGAGTATTCATACCCCTAGCGAGCATAGTCAACAAGAACAAGAGACAAGCAGAGAGAGCAGAGCATAGTAGCAGTAATATATATATAATTTAGAACCCTGACATCTGGAGGCTTCGTCCGGGCAGGTATCGTTGTACCTGTTACCTGTATTATTAAACACCAGTGTATTAATCGGTGTACTAATACAGTATTATTCTTGACATCTATCTGGGGGCTCGTCCGGGATAAATGTCAAGAATAGAGGTATGAATACTCAACTAACATTCATTCTCGCCATACCTCTCCCTGACAATATACTGTATGACTTTGCTACACGCAAGGCTCGTAAAGTAATTCTGTACGTAGTAAAGAATGAATAAAATGCATAGACGAATTTATTTTCTAATAAAATTTCACTTATCGTCCGCTTGCCTACCCAAACTTGACCCCACGAAATCCGTTTCGTATAGAGCCCCACAATGGTTAAGTCCGTCCCTGCTATTTAGTGACCTGTAAATATACATAGTAGATTACTTGTTCTCTTTCCATGACTTCTTGTTCACAATGTATAAGTCCGGCGCTGCTATTTAGTGTTTGTAAAATGTTTGCTTGTAAAATGTTTTACATGTTTCGGATGTTCCTTCAGAGTTGACGATAGTTTACTTCCTAGTTCAAACCTCCCGCAGGACGACGTGGGATGTGAGCGGGCAGGGTTTGACAGTCCAGCGCGCTGCCATCCGTATTGACGTGTGAATACCCACTTGTTCTCCCCCCTCTTGTTTTTTCGTGGGGTGACTATCCGCAGAAATAAGAGAGTGATCTTTCCTTTACTTCTTCTTCTCGTCCAAACTATTGAGGGAAGAGGAAAATTATATATATATAAATAATTTTAGAACATTTGTCCATAAACTAACATAAATAAGTGTCTTTGTTAAGCAAGGCTTATCTTAATTACGCACATAGAGTTTTAGGTTCATTCAAACTCTCTTCCAGTTTGAGAGTTCGATCAGGTCTAGACAATGTCTCTAGAACTTTATAGGGACTGGATATTTAAATGGATATTTCTGCCATTGTCACAAACAGACGGGGCGGCGAGGGTGAGTGAAGGTCATGACCATTAAGACTATACATTGAGTGCGGAATAGAGAAAAAAAAAGGGGGGGGGGGTTGAAAGAGAAAGATAAGTTTCTCTATAATTAATTAGTATAGGCATCAACATAATAATGACAATCGGTTTATTATCAAGTTAAATATCAATTTCATGCCTTTAAAAAGTGTTCTATGTCAAGCACCATAATGGGTCTAACTACAAACGTCTGTCAGACTTGAATTCTCTACTTTACTAACATTGTTAATTCATTTCTAAATTTTGCTAATTAGTTGTATCTATATTAACAACTACTCTCAAGTGTTTGAGAATTCTGGAGGAAAACTTTCACCGAAAGAATGTCATTATCTTAGAGTGGTTTTAACCTTGTTCGGAGTGAACCCGCTGGGGGCGTATTCAACAACACTTCTAGGACAGTGATAGATAATTCGCAAATATGTTCATGCGCATTGAACTATAAAAATATACATTTAAAGAATATAAATCAATTATAAGGAACATTGAGAAGCCATTCTAAATCATCGACACATCTTTGTTCTCTAGTAAGTAGCTGGCCTTGGCTTTATAAGTTACTTTTCTGTCAACATGTGAAGAGCGTATAGAGTATATCTGTGTTTGCAGAAGAGTCTTGAAATGTCACTCCAAAACGAAATTTTTGGCTAACAAAATTCATCTGTATTTTTTTATCTTTTTTTTTTCGCCAAGATATGAGTCAGACAGCTTAGTCACGTGCCCAGCTTTAATTGGACGTGTGTGTGCGTATAAGTCAATGTTACTAATCAATAGTCTTTTGAAGGAGTCATCTTTTATAAACCAAATGTAGACATTAGTCGTTAGTCTGTTTCAAGAACTGAATACTACAAAGCATTTTCATTACAAAAGTAGAATTTTAAAACCATGTCTTGTCCTTTTTTAAAGTAAAACCTCTCTTCCTTCTGAATCATTAGTGAGAGGTCTTTCATCCCATTGATCATTTCTTTAGACTCACTGGCAAGGTATAGCAAATCAAGATGCATGCCAATTAAAAGTCTCATTGGTTTTATGCGTTTGGTCGGTCAAGGTAAACTTAATCCGTGTTGCATTGAGAGGCATAGCTGCCGGAACAGATGAGAAACATGTCCGTTCCCTGGAGAAATCTGTAAAGAATCTCTCAAATAGTTGACCAAAATATGTTTTGGTGTGTGGAAAAAGGACACCGAAAATAGCCTCTTTAAAAGACCAATCGGGAAACAATCGCTTTTCTTTTGTATCAAAAAAATAATTATAGTTTTGATTCTTGACAAGGTCAACAACAACAACAACAACAAATCATTTTCTCTAAAGATATGTCCTAATAAATCCACATTATCCTAAAAATCCATTTAGTATAGACATTAAATTAATAAAAGCAGCAGTTTTGTTTCAAGTGTCCTGATTATTGGCTATGAAAACAAAGAAGTTTTTGAGTTAACAAAAACTTTCAAAATTTCTACCCCCAGAAATGATTATGTTCTTCGAGACTTAATTCTGAAGAGCACGATTTTTCCTAATTTTCACATTGACATGAATGTTATACTATTGATCTGTTTCTCTTTTTATTTCACTCATGAAACTGGTGTGTCTAAAGAATTGTGTTTGTAAAATAATGAAAAAAAAAAAATCTGCCATTATGGGCATTACGTTATCAATGGATTTATATTCTAATACATATGGATTTTTTATTATTTCATAACAGGTAGAAGAATTCAGGGACTCTAGCGATAATTTTTGTGTGTGTAAATTTCTATATTAGATTCAAAATACTTCGTCTTTGTTTGTATAGTCTGAAGATTGCACAGTTCAGAATGTCAAATATAAACATAAAGTGAATCTCTTGTCTTTCCACAGAATGTATTCAAGATATTCATTGTTCTTACAATCTGCCAGAAGAAACTCCTCCTGCTAAAAGACATTTTCTTAAAAATTTAAACACAACTTCACTGTTTGAGGATTATGTCAAAAGTTCAGTTTTAAAAAATCAACCAAACGTCTGACCTGGTGAACCTAACATTCTACTAACAGGAGAACGTCACAGAATTCTGTTGATA
Organism: Biomphalaria glabrata; assembly: GCF_947242115.1. Lineage (NCBI taxonomy): Eukaryota > Metazoa > Mollusca > Gastropoda > Planorbidae > Biomphalaria > Biomphalaria glabrata. Next base: position 13,631,671 of record NC_074717.1, on the reverse strand, counting down.
AACTTCTTTATTTGTTAACCTCAAGTGATCGTGCGGACATCTTAGATCGTCTCTTCTCAAGCCTCGTCATTCCTCGTATCTTGCTGATGGTGCAAAACAAAAACCTTTATTTGATAATCACTCACTGGTTCTAGCATGTCTCTAGCATAAATACGTTTTTACCAAAAAAAAAGAGCAAACGTCAGTTTTAATTTTAAAAGTTGTGGCCTATAATCCCAGTATTTTCCCGAATCTTGTAACAGAAGTTAAAGTGACTCAAAGCTTCATACCTAGATACAATCACACTGTTCAATGTTGACATGGACACACCAGAATAGACATTGATGCCATTGGTCTGACTACTGTCACAGGAAGAGCAAAAGTTGCTTCAACTCTCTTAACCTCAACCCTCAGATCTCTAATTCATTGAAATGACTTTAGCTTTTTTTTATGCAAGAGCTAAGAAGACGGAGCTAATAACAAAGATTGAGCAACTAAGAGCTTAAGAAAAGAACTAAGGGCTAATCAATAACAGATAAACACTAACAATAAAATATGAGTGTACATAGCAATCAACGTATTAGAAATACGTGTTCATTTGTCTTTTCAAGTTTTTAAGGCCAACAAGAATAACGAAATACAAAGATTGAAGATTAGCTGTCAGTTAGCACAGCACGTCATCTCTGGGTCAAATTCAATTTAAAAAAAATTGCTTTATGTTACTCTATATTCAAAGTTCAAAGCTTACAAAAAGCAGTGACTGAGTCTGTTCTACTAGAAACAAGAGTTTGCATTTATTAAGGAATTAAGTCTCTTTAAACCTGTCTAGACAATGTGTTCAAACTAAATATTGCGTCTCTGCATCAAATCGTTATGAACCTATTGACAGATGCTGCGGTATTAGTTAAAGTAGCAGATTACGTGACAGTAGGTACTGTTACAGCAATTACTTTGGCAGCGAATAAGGTGGCAGCAGATACTTTTACAGCAGATACTGTTACAGCAGATACTGAGGCAATAAATACTGTTACAGCAGGTACTGGGACATTAGATATGTGAAGCAGATACTGTGGTTGCAGATACGGTGGTATCAGATACTAAAGCATTAGATAATGTAAGAGGAGACACTGTGGCAGTAGGTACTGGGAAATCAGATATAAGAAGCAGAAACCGTGACAGCATATACAGTGGTGACAGATACTATAGAATCAGATACCGTAAGAGCAAAAGCTGTGGTAGCGCAGATACTGCGGAGGCAGATACTGTGGTAGCAGATACTGTTATTACATCAGCGACAATTTAAATTTTATGACAAAAAGATGCCTACATTATACATAAATATATGTATTCATACTTACATATATACCCACCTACATACGTATGTACATATTAATATACATACACATATTCATAGAAACATATATACACATGATACAGACACACATACACAAAATGCATATTTGTATAGATGTGCTTTTGAAACACACGTGTACACACAAACAGAACATCCTCCATCCTTTTCTTCCCCTTCCCTTTCAACAATCAACGTCTCCCTCCCTTTCTTTATCTATCTTTGTCTCCGTCTATTGAAATTGACTCTTGTACTTTTAATAGTTTACTTTTGATACTTGGACAGATAAATACTCACTTTGATAGGATAGACTGACATACAGAAAGACAGACAGACAGATAGATAGATAGATAGATAGATAGATAGATAGATAGATAGATAGATAGATAATGTGTATGTATATAAATCTCTGTGTACACTACAAAGGGAATGAACCACATTTCTATTAATGTCAATGTTTTAGATTAAATCGAAACAAATCTTTTCTTCATTTCTTGTGTGCATGCAAATGCATGACAGAAATTGAAAAAGAAAAAGGCGGACCACAAAGGTGGGTGAGCGTGAAGATATGTGCATGACGTGAACCATTGATTCGAAGTGAGTTGAAATATAATTGTTGAAATCGTGTGACATCCTGTGCTGTAAATTTGTTATCACTTAGCTTCACGCTGAAACGGAAAGAGGAAAATAGTTGTAAATAAAAGGAAAGTTTAATTTAAAATAAAGAATGTCCAAGCTGTATTCATATGTGTGTGAAGTCTTAGCAATACATGTACCCTCAAAGGCTATGTCTGGATCAGCTGTCTACAACTTCTACACAAGACAGTTCTTAACTACAGATCTCAAATGCTCTCGACCATACGCCCTTCACAGACACACAGAATGTGGTGTTAGAAATCGATCAATAAAAGTGTATACAAGATTTACTGCAGGTTTGTTACACGAACGTGCAACGTATAGACAGATTTTCATTGTTCGGTTGGAACAATAACATATACACATCATAAGGGTTACCTTACCAGACATTTTGCAATTGAGGACATACATGTATCTTCCTTTTTGGGGCAAACTTATGTTAATAGCTTTTATATATTTATAGCTTTTATATAGCGCTACTTTCATGCTTATAGCGCTTTGGTCCAATCTCATTTGTAGACCAGTGGGGTTGAGGGGGTATCTAGGAGTTGGCTTTCCGTGCTGCCTTTAGGCGCTCAGTAAACACAACTCTGCCCGAGTCGGATGTCGAACCTCGAGCCCTCTACTAGGTAGCCAAGCCAATCTCGCACTTAGCCTCTCAACCACGCTTCCCACTTATGTCAAAATTGCAACAAAAAAAATGTCCGTCTTCCACGCTCTTGTTTCTTGTCTAATTAAATTATATTCTATCATTTAAATCAAGCACAAACCAGACCAAAACTTTACAATTTAGAATTTTGATTTTCTTTACTTGGTTAATAGACAGATGATAATTTAGTTGTACATAGATCTATACCTAGACCTACGACTAATAGCTAATAGAAACTAAAATAACATTTCTTTAAGTACAAGATTGACTGTTTCTATTTCGAAAGTGTCTACAGCGTTCTTGTCTTGTAAGACAAAACAGATTGTCATAAGATATTCCTTTGGATTGTTGGAATATTATTATGAATCTGTGAACAATTGTATTTTTTTATCAGCCATATCTCTATGACGTTTTATATTAAATTTCATAGATCTATATCATGGCTTATTTTTTTTCTAACAATTATCTGTAGTTTAGAGTAAGTATTTAAGAACATTAGCAATAGAATATTTGTTTTATTCTTGCGAGCCAGTGTGCTACCCTGTTGTTGATAGAAACAGAAGAACAAGCACAGCTTGTAGGGGAGAATACTCTTTTTTTACAAAGGGTAACAAATAATTGGCCCACAATGGAAGCTATCTTCGAGTTAAAAGCTGATATCATAAATTTCAGAACTTTATAATAAACTTCCTCGTGAACAGGAGTAGTGGCGTAGTTAAGGATTTGTGGTCCCGGGGGGCTTGACATCTTTAGGGTCCCCTGCACTTTGACATTTCACATCATGACATGAGATAATGGCGTGATATTAAACATTAAAACAAATTTCGGACACTCATTGGACCCCCCCCCCCCTCAAGTGAGTGCACGTGGTGATTTTCAAATTTGGACCCCCCCCCCCCTTTTTCCCTCACTCTAGCTACGCCACTGAACAGGTTATCGTATAATCAAAACTGATCAAACCCATCCTGTCAGTTAGAGCGTCTCTGTGTCTGTGTATGATCTTCACTAACGATAGAGAAAAGTTTTAAAAAGCCAACTTTTCAGTGTTTCTGGTGTATAGGTGGTGTTGATAAGATCAACATTGGATGATTTATGTGCACTTTGTTAGCTCTACAGAACACTCAGCTATCTATCAACTATCTATCAACTATCTATCAACTATCTATCAACTATCTATCAACTATCTATCAGCTATCTATCAACTATCTATCAACTATCTATCAGCTATCTATCAACTATCTATCAACTATCTATCAGCTATCTATCAACTATCTATCAACTATCTATCAACTATCTATCAACTATCTATCAGCTATCTATCTATCTATCAACTATCTATCAACTATCTATCAGCTATCTATCAGCTATCTATCAACTATCTATCAACTATCTATCAACTATCTATCAGCTATCTATCAACTATCTATCAACTATCTATCAGCTATCTATCAACTATCTATCAACTATCTATCAACTATCTATCAGCTATCTATCAACTATCTTCAGTTTTTAGCACAAAACCCGATCACTATAAAATAAATATTAGAGATTCTTTCTTAGTGGCTGTAACATAACAGTATTATATGTACATTTGCACACTAGCGCGTCAGTGCAACACCGCTTGTGTTTACGTCATAAATGGAGTTCCTAATATGTCTTCCCTCTTAAACACTAGTTTGTTATTTGTGTAACACGAATATTCTACATGGTGTCAGAATAAAACTTAAAAAGCTGTCCAGACAAAGGTTTTTATTAATCTAATAATGGCTTCTTTTTATTTTGAGCAACCAATCTTGAATTGGAATGCTAAAGATCTGTATCAAGAGTTTTTAAGGTTTCAACAGCAGGTGAGCTTTTGTTTCAAAGGACCGTTAGCTGATGCCGATAATAAACAAAAAGCCGGATGGCTGGGAATGTGGATAGGTCAACAAGGCCGTGAAGTTTACTAAACTCTAAATATTGGTGATAGTGAAGAGGGAGATCCGCAATTTCTATTAAAGAAAATAGAAGACTACATAAGGCCAAGACAAAATAAAAGAGTGTCTAGATTTAGAGCACATCAGAGAAAGCAGGTAGAAGGAGAAAGTTTTGATAACTTTGTGAAAGACCTAAAGCTTCTCATTATGGACTGTGAGTATGACAACCCAGACAATATGCTTATTGATTTGATTATTAGTGGAGTCATACACGAAAAGGTACAATTAAGACTACTTGATCAGGGACAGAAGTTGACCCTTAGCAAGGCTATTGAAATTGGACAACAATACGAGATGTCGCAAAGTGAAAATGTTTAGGGGCCAAGAAGTTCTAACAATCAAGAGGCAGTCACACAATGTACTCAAGCAGAAGTCTAAGGACAACTCAGATAAATTATGTAGTAAATGCGGCAAGAACCATGAAAAGGGAGAATGTCCAGCAATAGGAACCACATGCAATTTCTGCAAAAAGAAAAACCACTGGTTTCAAATGTGCAGAAAAAGACGCAACGTCAATCTAGTAGAAGATGACAGTCACAGTGATGAAAATATTATACCTGTTAGCACTGCAAGTAGCCAGTATAAAAAAGGTAATATTGAGAATATCAATGTCGTTGAAGACAAGTGGACTGTAAAACTAGTCGTGCATGGCAAGACATTAATTTTTCGTATCGACACTGGTGCAAGATGTAACATTCTTGTCAAGTCAGAGTTTGAAAAGCTCAAAGACAAAGTAAAACTTGCTTATTCAGCAAATTCGCTCAAATCTTACTCTAATCATGTTATCAAGACTTTAGGAGCTGTAGTGCTACCTTTGAAAAATAATATCCAAGAGGTGAAAGCAAGGTTTGAGGTAGTAGACATTAGTCAAGAGAACATTTTGAGTGGTGACACAGCAGAATGTTTAGGACTACTACAACGGATTGACAGCATAGAATCCAAGGCAGAAGACGAGTTACAAAGAGGGTTTCCTGAAATGCTTAAAACAACTGGAACACTGCCAGGAGAATACAAGATTCAGTTACAGGAAAATGCTAAAGGAGTTATCCATCCACCACGTCGCTTAGCAGCATCGCAACGCAATAAAGTTGAAGAAAAACTTAAAGAAATGCAAGCTGATGGATTTATTACTCCAGTACATGAACCTACTGAATGGATGGGTTAGCTCCATGGTTGTTTCGTTCAGGAATGACAAAGTGAGAATATGTATTGATTCAAAAGATCTCAATAAAGCAATCAGACGGGAACATCACCCGATGAAAACTATTGAAGATGTGATCACTAATATTCCAGATTCGAAGATATTCTCAGTTCTCGATGCCAAGTCAGGGTTTATGCAAATAAAGCTTAAAAGAGAATCTTCATTTCTCACAACTTTCAACACACCTCTGGGAAGATTTAGATGGTTACGATTACCTTTTGGAATCAAATCAGCGCCAAAAATTTACCAAAGAATTATGGATGAAATGCTTCAAGGTATTGAAGGAGCATATGTCATCATACACGACATTCTAGTAGCTGGTAGAGATGTTGAACATCATGATCACATTTTGAAACAAGTCATGCAAAGAGCAACGGAGTACAATCTAAAGCTGAACTATGACAAGTGCAAGATAAGGCAAAACAGAGTACCTTATATGGGTCATATCTTGTCAGAGAAAGGTTTAGAACCAGATCCAGCAAAGATAAAGGCAATTATTGACATGCCAGCTCCTCAAGACAAAGATGGAATCAGAAGATTTCTAGGTTTAATTCAGTACCTAGCAAAATTTATTCCTAATCTAAGTCAAGCAGATGCTCCAATACGAAAGCTTCTAAAAGATGATGTAGATTTTCAATGGAATCATGAACAAAACAAAACATCTTTGTACAAACCCTCCAGTATTGGCATATTATGATGTCAACAAGAACGTAGAGATAGAATGTGATGCAAGTAAAGATGGACTGGAAGCAGTATTACTCCAGGAAGGTCGTATAGTTGCATACGCATCAAGAGCTCTCACAGATACAGAAACAAGATATGCTCAGATTGAGAAGGAAATGCTCTCAATTGTGTATAGTACAAGCAAATTTCACTGCTACATATTTGGTAAAGAAGTAACAGTTTATAATGATCACAAACCTCTGGAGCAAATCTTCAAGAAACCTCTATTGTCAGCACCAATGAGAATACAGAAGATGCTAATAAGACTACAGTGGTATGATCTGAAAGTCTGTTCAGAAAAGGCAAGGAAATGTTTATCTCCGATACACTTTCTCGTGCACATCTACCAAATACTGATACACAGACATGTGAATTTACAGATGATTCAGTGCATATGATCTCTGTAAGTGATTCGAAATACAGTGAAATTAAAGACTGTACAAGCAAGGAACTTTCAATGCTTCTGGAAGTAATTATGACTGGTTGGCCAGACACAAGAAGCGAGACTCCAATTGAAGTCAGGCCATATTGGGATTCAAGAGACCAGTTATCAACTTCGGATGGTATTATATACAAAGGTCTGAGAATAGTCATGCCTCCAAGCTTACGTAAATACATGCTAAATCTGATTCACAAGTCTCACTTAGGAATAGTCAAGTGTAAGCAGAGAGCCAGAGAAGTCATGTATTGGCCAGGCATGAATGCAGACATTGAAGTGACAGTTAGGGATTGTAGCAGGTGTGCTGAACATCAGAATCTAAATGTGTCAGAACCGCTAATGCCTACCAAGACACCAGACCTTCCATACAGCATGGTTGGGTGTGATCTGTTTAACTTTGAGGGTAAAAAGTATGTGCTTCTAGTTGACTACTTCTCAAAGTTTATTGATATCAAAGAACTGTCACAGGAAACTACATCAGATATCATCGAAGCAATGAAGAGTATATTCGCATGCCATGGAATACCTAGAAAGTTAAGGTCAGATAGCGGGCCACAGTTCTCTTCAAGGGAATTCCTGAATTTCTGTAAATCATACGGAATAGAGCATGAAATGTCGAGTCCTCATTTTCAGAGTTCTAATGGCGAGGCTGAAAGAGCTATTCAAACAGTGAAGAAACTTTGGAAGAAAAGCGAAGACAAATTTCTGTCGCTATTAGACTACAGAACTACTGCACTAAGTAATATTAATTTGTCGCCAGCACAATTACTCATGGGACGCCGACCCAGAAATTTGTTACCTTCGAGCGAGGAAATACTCACACCTAAGACACCAGATCTCAAGGTGGTGAAGAAACACTTTGACTCCGAGAAACAGTCTCAGAAACATTATTATGATAAGAGGAATGGAGTTAAGAGTCATAATCCACTACAAGACGGAACGGCAGTCAGAATGCAACTTAATTCTAAGTGGAAACCAGGAACAGTAGTTTCGAAGCATTCTAAGCCTAGATCATATAATGTCAAAAGTGGAAATAAGGTCTACAGAAGAAACAGAAAACACATCAGAAAGTCTTCTGAGAAAGCAAATAGATTGAAAGTCTTCTGAGAAAGCAAATAGATTGAAAGTCTTCTGAGAAAGCAAATAGATTGAAAGTCTTCTTAGAAAGCAAACAAATTTGACAATAATTATGACTTTCCAGATGACATCTCAGAACAACCAGAACCACTAGATCTAAAGAGTCCAAGATTACAAACTACACTAGATTTTGAGCCGCCACTACACACTGCTTCTTCTAACACCGCTAGACCACATGAACCTTACGTAACACGCTCAGGCAGAATAGTTAATAAACCCAAGAGACTTGATTTGTGAATTGACTTTTTAGTTGACTAGTTTGTTACTTATTCTGATAAATAGATTTTCTGAATTAAAGAAGAGAGATGTAACATAATAGTATTATATGTACATTTGCACACTAGCGCGTCAGTGCAACACCGCTTGTGTTTACGTAATAAATGGAGTTCCTAATATGTCTTCCCTCTTAAACACTAGTTTGTTATTTGTGTAGCACGAATATTCTACAGTGGCGCTATGCTGTACAAAATTGAGGTCTAATGGACAACATTTAACAAAAGCAGAGTTGATACGAAGGTAAACTGATATTCCTTATTTACTTGACAACAGTGATATTATTTTTTAAAACCATTGACATTGCTAATTTAATTTTTTGTTTTCAGAAAAAAAACTCTAAAAATCTTGTTTTTTTTTGTTTTAATTTAGGCTTTCTTATATCCCCCTCCACATTTCCCCTTTTCGCTTTTTCTTCATTTTTTTTTCTTAATCTGGCCTAGGCTCAGGGAATGTATATCATTTCCCATTGTGTGTGTGCAAATTAGACAAATTAATTATTTTTTTAGTGTAACACATTGTTGGTATTGAGACCAGTTGTTAGAGAAGGCCTAAGTTCCAAAAGTCAACTCTATGGCTTATAGGAAGATACACACAATAGCCCAGAGTGGTCAAGTAGTCAACTGACATGATATGGACACTGATGAACAAACAGGAACAATAGGAAGCTGAAATTTTTTGATATCGAAGAAATTCCCGCGTGAAGTGGGGACAGCTCAGTGTTTGTTGCACTATGTATATTTCGTGTGACCCAAACCCAGCAATGGTCCCATACATTGTGGAAACATTAGACAGGATTTGGGATACAGAGATGCCAATCCACACCTGTTTAGTGAGAACAAAGTCTTCAAAGTGGTTAAAGGAACTATGGGACGCCTTGCAGATCCGATTTCCCGAAACCGCTTTAAGGTAGGACCTGGTCATCTTGAACGTGTTTCATCTAGCAGGAGCTAGTACTGGAAGATGGGAGGCTAACAAATGACAACATTCTTCCACTATGAAAATGTAAAAGCAAAGCCTCAATATTTTAACGTGGAATAGTTTTACTTTGATTGCTTCCTACCATTTCATAATGATTTATTTCATGTGCAAAGATATAATCCGGAACACTAAATACATAATTCTTTCTTTAGATATCTTCATGATAAACTAAACAATGTCAAGGACACTAATTCTAACGTTCTTCTAGCACACTTTATAAAAAAGAATTGAGTTTTAATTTTAAGATTATAATGTTTGGCAGTTGATCTTCGTGTAAAGCCTTTTTATTACTGCTAGTTAGTTAGATACATAAAACATTGAATCATAATTTTTCAAATACTAAAAAAACAAAAACAAGATACAATAGGATACTCAAAAAGACACAAAGATACAGGCACATTCCTCGTTCCATATGATAGGACAAATTTGTACAAATACTCCTTCTTCCCTAGTGCTATTAGGGCATGGATTTTAAGTCATTGGTTAACATGCATGACTATGTGCGTGACGCGTAGGACGTAATCATCTTCTTTTTTGAAGTAACGTCTGTATTTTATAAGATAAGATAAGAATGAAGTTTTAATTCATAGAATGAAAATTGAAACTAGAGAAATTATAACACAGTAAATGGTAGAGTTTAGAAAATTTGTTTCTTTAATTCTGAAAATCTGAAATAAAACAAGGTTACAAAGATAGTCTGTGTGGAAACACAAACTCAAAATCGGTCACGAAGTGGTCCAACCAAGCAGGAAAAAAGTCAGGTTTCAATATTTTCAGAAGAATATCGGTATTAAATTCTATCAGAAGTGGTCCACCCAGGCAGGAAAAATGGCAAGTATCAATATTTTCAGAAAGAACATCAGAATTAAATTCTATCAAAGGCAAATGACAGAGACGAATGGAGGAAGAAGGTTGACAGATCTTGTGTGGTGCCCTAGCGGTCCAGCAGACCAAAGGATAGGTGAAAGTGAATGTGAGATTAAATGCAAACCTGGCCTAACTGATGTCTTATAATGAATATCTAATTGATCTAATTGTTTTGTAAAGTGTCAGTCTCTTATTAAAAGTCTCAAGAAAAAAACATTTCCTTAAAAAAAAATTACTTTAGTTTTGTGTTCATTTATAATATATACACAATGCAGTTCATGCAATAATATAAAAAACTACTTATTAATTATTGTTTAAAATAATGTCCAACTTATTTGCATGGTAAATAGATTTTTTTTCTATGTAAAAAAATGTTAATATTTCATTTATAAATGTAGTACTTAGTATGACAGACCTTACATAACTAAGCAAAACAATTGTTAAAAAAATATTTTCTCCCAAAATCTAAGACCATTTGCAGAAATATGTTGGAAAGTATGGTACATTGCGGTCACCCTTACTAAAAGCCTCCAGTGTTTGTTATTATTAAAAGTGAATAGTTGTAAAAATGGTGACCTAAACAGTATGCAAAGTAGAAAAAACGTTATGAAATAAAACTTTTACAAGAAATGATAGGGAGGTAATGATAACGTAATACAGAGGCTGGCTAATTAGTGCTGGCTCTTGATGGTGTCAGTATTGAGACAAGCTGTCAGCTACAGGCACAAATCGTAGAAATTGCATTGGAGTCGCTTAACACAGTGGTATACATTTATTTACAAAGTGGTCTACATTTATCTACACAGTTGTCTACATTTATCAACACAGTTGTCTACATTTATCTACACAGTTGTCTACATTTATCTACACAGTTGTCTACATATATCTATCTACACATAGGTCTACATTTATCTATTCAGTGGTCTACATTTATCTACAAAGTATCTACATTTATCTACACAGTGGTCTACATTTATATACCCAATGGTCTAAATTTATCTACACAGTGGTCTACATTTATCTCCACAGTGGTCTACATTTATCTACACAGTGGTCTACATTTATCTACACAGTGGTCTACATTTATCTCCACAGTGGTCTACATTTATCTACACAGTGGTCTACATTTATCTACACAGTGGTCTACATTTATCTCCACAGTGGTCTTCATATATCTACACAGTGGTCTTCATATATCTACACAGTGGTCTTCATATATCTACACAGTGGTCTTCATATATCTACTCAGAGGTCTACATTTATATACCCAATGGTTTACATTTATCTACACAGTGGTCTACATATATCTACACAGTGGTCTACATATATCTACACAGTGGTCTTCATATATCTACTCAGAGGTCTTCATTTATCTACACAGTGGTCTACATATATTTATCTACTCAGAGGTCTTCATTTATCTACACAGTGGTCTACATATATCTACACAGTGGTCTACATTTATATACCCAATGGTCTACATTTATCTACACAGTGGGCTACATTTATCTACACAGTGGTCTACATTTATCTACACAGTGGTCTACATATATCTACACAGTGGTCTACATTTATCTACACAGTGGTCTTCATATATCTACACAGTGGTCTTCATATATCTATCTACACAGTGGTCTTCATATATCTACACAGTGGTCTTCATATATCTACACAGTGGTCTACATATATCTAAACAGTGGTCTTCATATATCTACACAGTGGTCTACATTTATATACCCAATGGTTTACATTTATCTACACAGTGGTCTACATATATCTACACAGTGGTCTACATTTATCTACACAGTGGTCTACATATATCTATTTACTCAGAGGTCTTCATTTAACTACACAGTGGTCTTCATATATCTACTGAGAGGTCTTCATATCTACACAGTGGTCTTCATATATCTACACAGTGGTCTACATTTATATACCCAATGGTTTACATTTATCTACACAGTGGTCTACATATATCTATCTACTCAGAGGTCTTCATTTATCTACACAGTGGTCTACATATATCTATCTACTCAGAGGTCTTCATTTATCTACACAGTGGTCTACATATATCTACACAGTGGTCTACATTTATATACCCAATGGTCTACATTTATCTACACAGTGGTCTACATTTATCTACAGAGTGGTCTTCATATATCTACACAGTGGTCTTCATATATCTACTCAGTGGTCTTCATATATCTACACAGTGGTCTTTATTTATCTACACAGTGGTCTACATTTATCTACACAGTGGTCTACATTTATTTACACAGTGGTCCTCATATATCTACTCAGAGGTCTTCATTTATCTACACAGTGGTCTACATATATCTATCTACTCAGAGGTCTTCATTTATCTACACAGTGGTCTACATATATCTACACAATGGTCTACATTTATATACCCAATGGTCTACATTTATCTACACAGTGGTCTACATTTATCTCCACAGTGGTCTACATTTATCTCCACAGTGGTCTACATTTATCTACACAGTGGTCTACATTTATCTACACAGTGGTCTACATTTATCTCCACAGTGGTTTTCATATATCTCCACAGTGGTTTTCATATATCTACACAGTGGTCTTCATATATCTACACAGTGGTCTTCATATATCTACTCAGAGGTCTACATATATCTACACAGTGGTCTTCATATATCTACTCAGAGGTCTTCATTTATCTACAAAGTGGTCTACATATATCTATCTACTCAGAGGTCTTCATTTATCTACACAGTGGTCTACATATATCTACACAGTGGTCTACATTTATATACCCAATGGTCTACATTTATCTACACAGTGGTCTACATTTATCTACACAGTGGTCTACATATATCTACACAGTGGTCTACATATATCTACACAGTGGTCTTCATATATCTACTCAGAGGTCTTCATTTATCTACAAAGTGGTCTACATATATCTATCTACTCAGAGGTCTTCATTTATCTACACAGTGGTCTACATATATCTACACAGTGGTCTACATTTATATACCCAATGGTCTACATTTATCTACACAGTGGTCTACATTTATATACACAGTGGTCTACATTTATCTACACAGTGGTCTACATATATCTACACAGTGGTCTACATTTATCTACACAGTGGTCTTCATATATCTACACAGTGGTCTTCATATATCTACACAGTGGTCTTCATATATCTACACAGTGGTCTTCATATATCTACACAGTAGTCTTCATATATCTACACAGTGGTCTTCATATATCTACACAGTGGTCTACATTTATATACCCAATGGTTTACATTTATCTACACAGTGGTCTACATATATCTATCTACTCAGAGGTCTTCATTAATCTACACAGTGGTCTACATATATCTATTTACTCAGAGGTCTTCATTTATCTACATAGTGGTCTTCATATATCTACTCAGAGGTCTTCATATATCTACACAGTGGTCTTCATATATCTACACAGTGGTCTACATTTATATACCCAATGGTCTACATTTATCTAAACAGTGGTCTACATTTATCTACAGAGTGGTCTTCATATATCTACACAGTGGTCTTCATATATCTACTCAGTGGTCTTCATATATCTACACAGTGGTCTTCATTTATCTACACAGTGGTCTACATTTATCTACACAGTGGTCTACATTTATCTACACAGTGGTCCTCATATATCTACTCAGAGGTCTTCATTTATCTACACAGTGGTCTACATATATCTATCTACTCAGAGGTCTTCATTTATCTACACAGTGGTCTACATATATCTACACAATGGTCTACATTTATATACCCAATGGTCTACATTTATCTACACAGTGGTCTACATTTATCTACACAGTGGTCTACATTTATCTCCACAGTGGTCTACATTTATCTACACAGTGGTCTACATTTATCTACACAGTGGTCTACATTTATCTCCACAGTGGTTTTCATATATCTCCACAGTGGTTTTCATATATCTACACAGTGGTCTTCATATATCTACACAGTGGTCTTCATATATCTACTCAGAGGTCTACATATATCTACACAGTGGTCTTCATATATCTACTCAGAGGTCTTCATTTATCTACAAAGTGGTCTACATATATCTATCTACTCAGAGGTCTTCATTCATCTACACAGTGGTCTACATATATCTACACAGTGGTCTACATTTATATACCCAATGGTCTACATTTATCTACACAGTGGTCTACATTTATCTACACAGTGGTCTACATATATCTACACAGTGGTCTACATATATCTACACAGTGGTCTTCATATATCTACTCAGAGGTCTTCATTTATCTACAAAGTGGTCTACATATATCTATCTACTCAGAGGTCTTCATTTATCTACACAGTGGTCTACATATATCTACACAGTGGTCTACATTTATATACCCAATGGTCTACATTTATCTACACAGTGGTCTACATTTATCTACACAGTGGTCTACATTTATCTACACAGTGGTCTACATTTATCTACACAGTGGTCTTCATATATCTACACAGTGGTCTTCATATATCTACACAGTGGTCTTCATATATCTACACAGTGGTCTTCATATATCTACACAGTGGTCTTCATATATCTACACAGTGGTCTTCATATATCTACACAGTGGTCTACATTTATATACCCAATGGTTTACATTTATCTACACAGTGGTCTACATATATCTATCTACTCAGAGGTCTTCATTAATCTACACAGTGGTCTACATATATCTATTTACTCAGAGGTCTTCATTTATCTACACAGTGGTCTTCATATATCTACTCAGAGGTCTTTATATATCTACACAGTGGTCTTCATATATCTACACAGTGGTCTACATTTATATACCCAATGGTTTACATTTATCTACACAGTGGTCTACATATATCTATCTACTCAGAGGTCTTCATTTATCTACACAGTGGTCTACATATATCTACACAGTGATCTACATTTATATACCCAATGGTCTACATTTATCTACACAGTGGTCTACATTTATCTACAGAGTGGTCTTCATATATCTACACAGTGGTCTTCATATATCTACTCAGAGGTCTACATTTATATACCCAATGGTCTACATTTATCTACACAGTGGTCTTCATATATCTACACAGTGGTCTTCATATATCTACACAGTGGTCTTCATATATCTACACAGTGGTCTTTATTTATCTACACAGTGGTCTACATTTATCTACACAGTGGTCTACATTTATCTACACAGTGGTCTACATTTATCTACACAGTGGTCTAAATTTATCTACACAGGGGTCTACATTTATCTACACCGTGGTCTACATTTATCTACACAGTGGTCTACATTTATCTACACAGTGGTCTACATATATCTACACAGTGATCTTCATATTTCTACACAGTGGTCTACATTTATCTACACAGTGGTCTACATTTATCTACACAGTGGTCTAAATTTATCTACACAGTGGTCTACATTTATCTACACAGAGGTCTACATTTATCTACACAGTGGTCTACATTTATCTACACAGTGGTCTACATTTATCTACAAAGTGGTCTACATTTAT
Organism: Biomphalaria glabrata; assembly: GCF_947242115.1. Taxonomy (NCBI): domain Eukaryota; kingdom Metazoa; phylum Mollusca; class Gastropoda; family Planorbidae; genus Biomphalaria; species Biomphalaria glabrata. Next base: position 13,615,910 of record NC_074717.1, on the reverse strand, counting down.
CTACACAGTGGTCTACATTTATCTACACAGTGGTCTACATTTATTTACTCAGAGGTCTACATTTATCTACACAGTGGTCTTCATATATCTACTCAGAGGTCTACATATATCTACACAGTGATCTTCATATATCTACTCAGAGGTCTTCATTTATCTACAAAGTGGTCTACATATATCTATCTACTCAGAGGTCTTCATTTATCTACACAGTGGTCTACATATATCTACACAGTCGTCTACATTTATATACCCAATGGTCTACATTTATCTACACAGTGGTCTACATTTATCTACACAGTGGTCTACATATATCTACACAGTGGTCTACATATATCTACACAGTGGTCTTCATATATCTACTCAGAGGTCTTCATTTATCTACAAAGTGGTCTACATATATCTATCTACTCAGAGGTCTTCATTTATCTACACAGTGGTCTACATATATCTACACAGTGGTCTACATTTATATACCCAATGGTCTACATTTATCTACACAGTGGTCTACATTTATCTACACAGTGGTCTACATTTATCTACACAGTGGTCTACATATATCTACACAGTGGTCTACATTTATCTACACAGTGGTCTTCATATATCTACACAGTGGTCTTCATATATCTACACAGTGGTCTTCATATATCTACACAGTGGTCTTCATATATCTACACAGTGGTCTTCATATATCTACACAGTGGTCTACATTTATATACCCAATGGTTTACATTTATCTACACAGTGGTCTACATATATCTATCTACTCAGAGGTCTTCATTAATCTACACAGTGGTCTACATATATCTATTTACTCAGAGGTCTTCATTTATCTACACAGTGGTCTTCATATATCTACTCAGAGGTCTTCATATATCTACACAGTGGTCTTCATATATCTACACAGTGGTCTACATTTATATACCCAATGGTTTACATTTATCTACACAGTGGTCTACATATATCTATCTACTCAGAGGTCTTCATTTATCTACACAGTGGTCTACATATATCTACACAGTGATCTACATTTATATACCCAATGGTCTACATTTATCTACACAGTGGTCTACATTTATCTACAGAGTGGTCTTCATATATCTACACAGTGGTCTTCATATATCTACTCAGAGGTCTACATTTATATACCCAATGGTCTACATTTATCTACACAGTGGTCTTCATATATCTACACAGTGGTCTTCATATATCTACACAGTGGTCTTCATATATCTACACAGTGGTCTTTATTTATCTACACAGTGGTCTACATTTATCTACACAGTGGTCTACATTTATCTACACAGTGGTCTAAATTTATCTACACAGGGGTCTACATTTATCTACACCGTGGTCTACATTTATCTACACAGTGGTCTACATTTATCTACACAGTGGTCTACATATATCTACACAGTGATCTTCATATTTCTACACAGTGGTCTACATTTATCTACACAGTGGTCTACATTTATCTACACAGTGGTCTAAATTTATCTACACAGTGGTCTACATTTATCTACACAGAGGTCTACATTTATCTACACAGTGGTCTACATTTATCTACACAGTGGTCTACATTTATCTACACAGTGGTCTACATTTATCTACACAGTGGTCTACATTTATCTACACAGTGGTCTACATTTATTTACTCAGAGGTCTACATTTATCTACACAGTGGTCTACATTTATCTACACAGTGGTCTACATTTATCTACACAGTAGTCTACATTTATTTACTCAGTGGTCTACATATATCTATCTACTCAGAGGTCTTCATTTATCTACACAGTGGTCTACATATATCTACACAGTGGTCTACATTTATATACCCAATGGTCTACATTTATCTACACAGTGGTCTACATTTATCTACAGAGTGGTCTTCATATATCTACACAGTGGTCTTCATATATCTACTCAGTGGTCTTCATATATCTACACAGTGGTCTTCATTTATCTACACAGTGGTCTACATTTATCTACACAGTGGTCTACATTTATCTACACAGTGGTCCTCATATATCTACTCAGAGGTCTTCATTTATCTACACAGTGGTCTACATATATCTATCTACTCAGAGGTCTTCATTTATCTACACAGTGGTCTACATATATCTACACAATGGTCTACATTTATATACCCAATGGTCTACATTTATCTACACAGTGGTCTACATTTATCTACACAGTGGTCTTCATATATCTACACAGTGGTCTACATATATCTACACAGTGGTCTACATTTATCTACACAGTGGTCTACATTTATCTCCACAGTGGTTTTCATATATCTCCACAGTGGTTTTCATATATCTACACAGTGGTCTTCATATATCTACACAGTGGTCTACATATATCTATTTACTCAGAGGTCTTCATTTATCTACACAGTGGTCTTCATATATCTACTCAGAAGTCTTCATATATCTACACAGTGGTCTTCATATATCTACACAGTGGTCTACATTTATATACCCAATGGTTTACATTTATCTACACAGTGGTCTACATATATCTATCTACTCAGAGGTCTTCATTTATCTACACAGTGGTCTACATATATCTACACAGTGATCTACATTTATCTACACAGTGGTCTACATATATCTACACAGTGGTCTACATTTATCTACAGAGTGGTCTTCATATATCTACACAGTGGTCTTCATATATCTACTCAGAGGTCTACATTTATATACCCAATGGTCTACATTTATCTACAGAGTGGTCTTCATATATCTACACAGTGGTCTTCATATATCTACTCAGAGGTCTACATTTATATACCCAATGGTCTACATTTATCTACACAGTGGTCTTCATATATCTACACAGTGGTCTTCATATATCTACACAGTGGTCTTCATATATCTACACAGTGGTCTTTATTTATCTACACAGTGGTCTACATTTATCTACACAGTGGTCTACATTTATCTACACAGTGGTCTACATTTATCTACACAGTGGTCTAAATTTATCTACACAGGGGTCTACATTTATCTACACCGTGGTCTACATTTATCTACACAGTGGTCTACATTTATCTACACAGTGGTCTACATATATCTACACAGTGATCTTCATATTTCTACACAGTGGTCTACATTTATCTACACAGTGGTCTACATTTATCTACACAGTGGTCTAAATTTATCTACACAGTGGTCTACATTTATCTACACAGAGGTCTACATTTATCTACACAGTGGTCTACATTTATCTACACAGTGGTCTACATTTATCTACACAGTGGTCTACATTTATCTACACAGTGGTCTACATTTATCTACACAGTGGTCTACATTTATTTACTCAGAGGTCTACATTTATCTACACAGTGGTCTACATTTATCTACACAGTGGTCTACATTTATCTACACAGTAGTCTACATTTATTTACTCAGTGGTCTACATATATCTATCTACTCAGAGGTCTTCATTTATCTACACAATGGTCTACATATATCTACACAGTGGTCTACATTTATATACCCAATGGTCTACATTTATCTACACAGTGGTCTACATTTATCTACAGAGTGGTCTTCATATATCTACACAGTGGTCTTCATATATCTACTCAGTGGTCTTCATATATCTACACAGTGGTCTTCATTTATCTACACAGTGGTCTACATTTATCTACACAGTGGTCTACATTTATCTACACAGTGGTCCTCATATATCTACTCAGAGGTCTTCATTTATCTACACAGTGGTCTACATATATCTATCTACTCAGAGGTCTTCATTTATCTACACAGTGGTCTACATATATCTACACAATGGTCTACATTTATATACCCAATGGTCTACATTTATCTACACAGTGGTCTACATTTATCTACACAGTGGTCTACATTTATCTCCACAGTGGTCTACATTTATCTCCACAGTGGTCTACATTTATCTACACAGTGGTCTACATTTATCTCCACAGTGGTTTTCATATATCTCCACAGTGGTTTTCATATATCTACACAGTGGTCTTCATATATCTACACAGTGGTCTACATATATCTATTTACTCAGAGGTCTTCATTTATCTACACAGTGGTCTTCATATATCTACTCAGAAGTCTTCATATATCTACACAGTGGTCTTCATATATCTACACAGTGGTCTACATTTATATACCCAATGGTTTACATTTATCTACACAGTGGTCTACATATATCTATCTACTCAGAGGTCTTCATTTATCTACACAGTGGTCTACATATATCTACACAGTGATCTACATTTATCTACACAGTGGTCTACATATATCTACACAGTGGTCTACATTTATCTACAGAGTGGTCTTCATATATCTACACAGTGGTCTTCATATATCTACTCAGAGGTCTACATTTATATACCCAATGGTCTACATTTATCTACAGAGTGGTCTTCATATATCTACACAGTGGTCTTCATATATCTACTCAGAGGTCTACATTTATATACCCAATGGTCTACATTTATCTACACAGTGGTCTTCATATATCTACACAGTGGTCTTCATATATCTACACCGTGGTCTTCATATATCTACACAGTGGTCTTTATTTATCTACACAGTGGTCTACATTTATCTACACAGTGGTCTACATTTATCTACACAGTGGTCTACATTTATCTAAACAGTGGTCTAAATTTATCTACACAGGGGTCTACATTTATCTACACCGTGGTCTACATTTATCTACACAGTGGTCTACATTTATCTACACAGTGGTCTACATATATCTACACAGTGATCTTCATATTTCTACACAGTGGTCTACATTTATCTACACAGTGGTCTACATTTATCTACACAGTGGTCTAAATTTATCTACACAGTGGTCTACATTTATCTACACAGAGGTCTACATTTATCTACACAGTGATCTACATTTATCTACACAGTGGTCTACATTTATCTACACAGTGGTCTACATTTATCTACACAGTGGTCTACATTTATCTACACAGTGGTCTACATTTATTTACTCAGAGGTCTACATTTATCTACACAGTGGTCTACATTTATCTACACAGTGGTCTACATTTATCTACACAGTGGTCTACATTTATTTACTCAGTGGTCTACATATATCTATCTACTCAGAGGTCTTCATTTATCTACACAGTGGTCTACATATATCTACACAGTGGTCTACATTTATATACCCAATGGTCTACATTTATCTACACAGTGGTCTACATTTATCTACAGAGTGGTCTTCATATATTTACACAGTGGTCTTCATATATCTACTCAGTGGTCTTCATATATCTACACAGTGGTCTTCATTTATCTACACAGTGGTCTACATTTATCTACACAGTGGTCTACATTTATCTACACAGTGGTCCTCATATATCTACTCAGAGGTCTTCATTTATCTACACAGTGGTCTACATATATCTATCTACTCAGAGGTCTTCATTTATCTACACAGTGGTCTACATATATCTACACAATGGTCTACATTTATATACCCAATGGTCTACATTTATCTACACAGTGGTCTACATTTATCTACACAGTGGTCTACATTTATCTCCACAGTGGTCTACATTTATCTACACAGTGGTCTACATTTATCTACACAGTGGTCTACATTTATCTCCACAGTGGTTTTCATATATCTCCACAGTGGTTTTCATATATCTACACAGTGGTCTTCATATATCTACACAGTGGTCTACATATATCTATTTACTCACAGGTCTTCATTTATCTACACAGTGGTCTTCATATATCTACTCAGAGGTCTTCATATATCTACACAGTGGTCTTCATATATCTACACAGTGGTCTACATTTATATACCCAATGGTTTACATTTATCTACACAGTGGTCTACATATATCTATCTACTCAGAGGTCTTCATTTATCTACACAGTGGTCTACATATATCTACACAGTGATCTACATTTATATACCCAATGGTCTACATTTATCTACACAGTGGTCTACATTTATCTACAGAGTGGTCTTCATATATCTACACAGTGGTCTTCATATATCTACTCAGAGGTCTACATTTATATACCCAATGGTCTACATTTATCTACACAGTGGTCTTCATATATCTACACAGTGGTCTACATTTATCTACACAGTGGTCTACATTTATCTACACAGTGGTCTACATTTATCTACACAGTGGTCTAAATTTATCTACACAGGGGTCTACATTTATCTACACCGTGGTCTACATTTATCTACACAGTGGTCTACATTTATCTACACAGTGGTCTACATATATCTACACAGTGATCTTCATATTTCTACACAGTGGTCTACATTTATCTACACAGTGGTCTACATTTATCTACACAGTGGTCTAAATTTATCTACACAGTGGTCTACATTTATGTACACAGAGGTCTACATTTATCTACACAGTGGTCTACATTTATCTACACAGTGGTCTACATTTATCTACACAGTGGTTTACATTTATCTACACAGTGGTCTACATTTATTTACTCAGAGGTCTACATTTATCTACACAGTGGTCTACATTTATCTACACAGTGGTCTACATTTATCTACACAGTGGTCTACATTTATTTACTCAGTGGTCTACATATATCTATCTACTCAGAGGTCTTCATTTATCTACACAGTGGTCTACATATATCTACACAGTGGTCTACATTTATATACCCAATGGTCTACATTTATCTACACAGTGGTCTACATTTATCTACAGAGTGGTCTTCATATATCTACACAGTGTTCTTCATATATCTACTCAGTGGTCTTCATATATCTACACAGTGGTCTTCATTTATCTACACAGTGGTCTACATTTATCTACACAGTGGTCTACATTTATCTACACAGTGGTCCTCATATATCTACTCAGAGGTCTTCATTTATCTACACAGTGGTCTACATATATCTATCTACTCAGAGGTCTTCATTTATCTACACAGTGGTCTACATATATCTACACAATGGTCTACATTTATATACCCAATGGTCTACATTTATCTACACAGTGGTCTACATTTATCTACACAGTGGTCTACATTTATCTCCACAGTGGTCTACATTTATCTACACAGTGGTCTACATTTATCTACACAGTGGTCTACATTTATCTCCACAGTGGTTTTCATATATCTCCACAGTGGTTTTCATATATCTACACAGTGGTCTTCATATATCTACACAGTGGTCTTCATATATCTACTCAGAGGTCTACATTTATATACCCAATGGTTTACATTTATCTACACAGTGGTCTACATATATCTACACAGTGGTCTACATATATCTACACAGTGGTCTTCATATATCTACTCAGAGGTCTTCATTTATCTACAAAGTGGTCTACATATATCTATCTACTCAGAGGTCTTCATTTATCTACACAGTGGTCTACATATATCTACACAGTGGTCTACATTTATATACCCAATGGTCTACATTTATCTACACAGTGGTCTACATTTATCTACACAGTGGTCTACATTTATCTACACAGTGGTCTACATATATCTACACAGTGGTCTACATTTATCTACACAGTGGTCTTCATATATCTACACAGTGGTCTTCATATATCTACACAGTGGTCTTCATATATCTACACAGTGGTCTTCATATATCTACACAGTGGTCTTCATGTATCTACACAGTGGTCTTCATATATCTACACAGTGGTCTACATTTATATACCCAATGGTTTACATTTATCTACACAGTGGTCTACATATATCTATCTACTCAGAGGTCTTCATTTATCTACACAGTGGTCTACATATATCTATTTACTCAGAGGTCTTCATTTATCTACACAGTGGTCTTCATATATCTACTCAGAGGTCTTCATATATCTACACAGTGGTCTTCATATATCTACACAGTGGTCTACATTTATATACCCAATGGTTTACATTTATCTACACAGTGGTCTACATATATCTATCTACTCAGAGGTCTTCATTTATCTACACAGTGGTCTACATATATCTACACAGTGGTCTACATTTATATACCCAATGGTCTACATTTATCTACACAGTGGTCTACATTTATCTACAGAGTGGTCTTCATATATTTACACAGTGGTCTTCATATATCTACTCAGTGGTCTTCATATATCTACACAGTGGTCTTCATTTATCTACACAGTGGTCTACATTTATCTACACAGTGGTCTACATTTATCTACACAGTGGTCCTCATATATCTACTCAGAGGTCTTCATTTATCTACACAGTGGTCTACATATATCTATCTACTCAGAGGTCTTCATTTATCTACACAGTGGTCTACATATATCTACACAATGGTCTACATTTATATACCCAATGGTCTACATTTATCTACAAAGTGGTCTACATTTATCTACACAGTGGTCTACATTTATCTCCACAGTGGTCTACATTTATCTACACAGTGGTCTACATTTATCTCCACACTGGTTTTCATATATCTCCACAGTGGTTTTCATAAATCTACACAGTGGTCTTCATATATCTACACAGTGGTCTACATATATCTATTTACTCAGAGGTCTTCATTTATCTACACAGTGGTCTTCATATATCTACTCAGAGGTCTTCATTTATCTACACAGTGGTCTACATATATCTACACAGTGATCTACATTTATATACCCAATGGTCTACATTTATCTACACAGTGGTCTACATTTATCTACAGAGTGGTCTTCATATATCTACACAGTGGTCTTCATATATCTACACAGTGGTCTTCATATATCTACTCAGAGGTCTACATTTATATACCCAATGGTCTACATTTATCTACACAGTGGTCTTCATATATCTACACAGTGGTCTTCATATATCTACACAGTGGGCTTCATATATCTACACAGTGGTCTTTATTTATCTACACAGTGGTCTACATTTATCTACACAGTGGTCTACATTTATCTACACAGTGGTCTACATTTATCTACACAGTGGTCTAAATTTATCTACACAGGGGTCTACATTTATCTACACCGTGGTCTAAATTTATCTACACAGTGGTCTACATTTATCTACACAGAGGTCTACATTTATCTACACAGTGGTCTACATTTATCTACACAGTGGTCTACATTTATCTACACAGTGGTCTACATTTATCTACACAGTGGTCTACATTTATCTACACAGTGGTCTACATTTATTTACTCAGAGGTCTACATTTATCTACACAGTGGTCTACATTTATCTACACAGTGGTCTACATTTATCTACACAGTGTTCTACATTTATTTACTCAGTGGTCTACATATATCTATCTACTCAGAGGTCTTCATTTATCTACACAGTGGTCTACATATATCTACACAGTGGTCTACATTTATATACCCAATGGTCTACATTTATCTACACAGTGGTCTACATTTATCTACAGAGTGATCTTCATATATCTACACAGTGTTCTTCATATATCTACTCAGTGGTCTTCATATATCTACACAGTGGTCTTCATTTATCTACACAGTGGTCTACATTTATCTACACAGTGGTCTACATTTATCTACACAGTGGTCCTCATATATCTACTCAGAGGTCTTCATTTATCTACACAGTGGTCTACATATATCTATCTACTCAGAGGTCTTCATTTATCTACACAGTGGTCTACATATATCTACACAATGGTCTACATTTATATACCCAATGGTCTACATTTATCTACACAGTGGTCTACATTTATCTACACAGTGGTCTACATTTATCTCCACAGTGGTCTACATTTATCTACACAGTGGTCTACATTTATCTACACAGTGGTCTACATTTATCTCCACAGTGGTTTTCATATATCTCCACAGTGGTTTTCATATATCTACACAGTGGTCTTCATATATCTACACAGTGGTCTACATATATCTATTTACTCAGAGGTCTTCATTTATCTACACAGTGGTCTTCATATATCTACTCAGAGGTCTTCATATATCTACACAGTGGTCTTCATATATCTACACAGTGGTCTACATTTATATACCCAATGGTTTACATTTATCTACACAGTGGTCTACATATATCTATCTACTCAGATGTCTTCATTTATCTACACAGTGGTCTACATATATCTGCACAGTGATCTACATTTATATACCCAATGGTCTACATTTATCTACACAGTGGTCTACATTTATCTACAGAGTGGTCTTCATATATCTACACAGTGGTCTTCATATATCTACTCAGAGGTCTACATTTATATACCCAATGGTCTACATTTATCTACACAGTGGTCTTCATATATCTACACAGTGGTCTTCATATATCTACACAGTGGTCTTCATATATCTACACAGTGGTCTTTATTTATCTACACAGTGGTCTACATTTATCTACACAGTGGTCTACATTTATCTACACAGTGGTCTACATTTATCTACACAGTGGTCTAAATTTATCTACACAGGGGTCTACATTTATCTACACCGTGGTCTACATTTATCTACACAGTGGTCTACATTTATCTACACAGTGGTCTACATATATCTACACAGTGATCTTCATATTTCTACACAGTGGTCTACATTTATCTACACAGTGGTCTACATTTATCTACACAGTGGTCTAAATTTATCTACACAGTGGTCTACATTTATCTACACAGAGGTCTACATTTATCTACACAGTGGTCTACATTTATCTACACAGTGGTCTACATTTATCTACACAGTGGTCTACATTTATCTACACAGTGGTCTACATTTATCTACACAGTGGTCTACATTTATTTACTCAGAGGTCTACATTTATCTACACAGTGGTCTACATTTATCTACACAGTGGTCTACATTTATCTACACAGTGGTCTACATTTATTTACTCAGTGGTCTACATATATCTATCTACTCAGAGGTCTTCATTTATCTACACAGTGGTCTACATATATCTACACAGTGGTCTACATTTATATACCCAATGGTCTACATTTATCTACACAGTGGTCTACATTTATCTACAGAGTGGTCTTCATATATCTACACAGTGTTCTTCATATATCTACTCAGTGGTCTTCATATATCTACACAGTGGTCTTCATTTATCTACACAGTGGTCTACATTTATCTACACAGTGGTCTACATTTATCTACACAGTGGTCCTCATATATCTACTCAGAGGTCTTCATTTATCTACACAGTGGTCTACATATATCTATCTACTCAGAGGTCTTCATTTATCTACACAGTGGTCTACATATATCTACACAATGGTCTACATTTATATACCCAATGGTCTACATTTATCTACACAGTGGTCTACATTTATCTACACAGTGGTCTACATTTATCTCCACAGTGGTCTACATTTATCTACACAGTGGTCTACATTTATCTACACAGTGGTCTACATTTATCTCCACAGTGGTTTTCATATATCTCCACAGTGGTTTTCATATATCTACACAGTGGTCTTCATATATCTACACAGTGGTCTTCATATATCTACTCAGAGGTCTACATTTATATACCCAATGGTTTACATTTATCTACACAGTGGTCTACATATATCTACACAGTGGTCTACATATATCTACACAGTGGTCTTCATATATCTACTCAGAGGTCTTCATTTATCTACAAAGTGGTCTACATATATCTATCTACTCAGAGGTCTTCATTTATCTACACAGTGGTCTACATATATCTACACAGTGGTCTACATTTATATACCCAATGGTCTACATTTATCTACACAGTGGTCTACATTTATCTACACAGTGGTCTACATTTATCTACACAGTGGTCTACATATATCTACACAGTGGTCTACATTTATCTACACAGTGGTCTTCATATATCTACACAGTGGTCTTCATATATCTACACAGTGGTCTACATATATCTATTTACTCAGAGGTCTTCATTTATCTACACAGTGGTCTTCATATATCTACTCAGAGGTCTTCATATATCTACACAGTGGTCTTCATATATCTACACAGTGGTCTACATTTATATACCCAATGGTTTACATTTATCTACACAGTGGTCTACATATATCTATCTACTCAGATGTCTTCATTTATCTACACAGTGGTCTACATATATCTACACAGTGATCTACATTTATATACCCAATGGTCTACATTTATCTACACAGTGGTCTACATTTATCTACAGAGTGGTCTTCATATATCTACACAGTGGTCTTCATATATCTACTCAGAGGTCTACATTTATATACCCAATGGTCTACATTTATCTACACAGTGGTCTTCATATATCTACACAGTGGTCTTCATATATCTACACAGTGGTCTTCATATATCTACACAGTGGTCTTTATTTATCTACACAGTGGTCTACATTTATCTACACAGTGGTCTACATTTATCTACACAGTGGTCTACATTTATCTACACAGTGGTCTAAATTTATCTACACAGGGGTCTACATTTATCTACACCGTGGTCTACATTTATCTACACAGTGGTCTACATTTATCTACACAGTGGTCTACATATATCTACACAGTGATCTTCATATTTCTACACAGTGGTCTACATTTATCTACACAGTGGTCTACATTTATCTACACAGTGGTCTAAATTTATCTACACAGTGGTCTACATTTATCTACACAGAGGTCTACATTTATCTACACAGTGGTCTACATTTATCTACACAGTGGTCTACATTTATCTACACAGTGGTCTACATTTATCTACACAGTGGTCTACATTTATCTACACAGTGGTCTACATTTATTTACTCAGAGGTCTACATTTATCTACACAGTGGTCTACATTTATCTACACAGTGGTCTACATTTATCTACACAGTGGTCTACATTTATTTACTCAGTGGTCTACATATATCTATCTACTCAGAGGTCTTCATTTATCTACACAGTGGTCTACATATATCTACACAGTGGTCTACATTTATATACCCAATGGTTTACATTTATCTACACAGTGGTCTACATATATCTATCTACTCAGATGTCTTCATTTATCTACACAGTGGTCTACATATATCTACACAGTGATCTACATTTATATACCCAATGGTCTACATTTATCTACACAGTGGTCTACATTTATCTACAGAGTGGTCTTCATATATCTACACAGTGGTCTTCATATATCTACTCAGAGGTCTACATTTATATACCCAATGGTCTACATTTATCTACACAGTGGTCTTCATATATCTACACAGTGGTCTTCATATATCTACACAGTGGTCTTCATATATCTACACAGTGGTCTTTATTTATCTACACAGTGGTCTACATTTATCTACACAGTGGTCTACATTTATCTACACAGTGGTCTACATTTATCTACACAGTGGTCTAAATTTATCTACACAGGGGTCTACATTTATCTACACCGTGGTCTACATTTATCTACACAGTGGTCTACATTTATCTACACAGTGGTCTACATATATCTACACAGTGATCTTCATATTTCTACACAGTGGTCTACATTTATCTACACAGTGGTCTACATTTATCTACACAGTGGTCTAAATTTATCTACACAGTGGTCTACATTTATCTACACAGAGGTCTACATTTATCTACACAGTGGTCTACATTTATCTACACAGTGGTCTACATTTATCTACACAGTGGTCTACATTTATCTACACAGTGGTCTACATTTATCTACACAGTGGTCTACATTTATTTACTCAGAGGTCTACATTTATCTACACAGTGGTCTACATTTATCTACACAGTGGTCTACATTTATCTACACAGTGGTCTACATTTATTTACTCAGTGGTCTACATATATCTATCTACTCAGAGGTCTTCATTTATCTACACAGTGGTCTACATATATCTACACAGTGGTCTACATTTATATACCCAATGGTCTACATTTATCTACACAGTGGTCTACATTTATCTACAGAGTGGTCTTCATATATCTACACAGTGTTCTTCATATATCTACTCAGTGGTCTTCATATATCTACACAGTGGTCTTCATTTATCTACACAGTGGTCTACATTTATCTACACAGTGGTCTACATTTATCTACACAGTGGTCCTCATATATCTACTCAGAGGTCTTCATTTATCTACACAGTGGTCTACATATATCTATCTACTCAGAGGTCTTCATTTATCTACACAGTGGTCTACATATATCTACACAATGGTCTACATTTATATACCCAATGGTCTACATTTATCTACACAGTGGTCTACATTTATCTACACAGTGGTCTACATTTATCTCCACAGTGGTCTACATTTATCTACACAGTGGTCTACATTTATCTACACAGTGGTCTACATTTATCTCCACAGTGGTTTTCATATATCTCCACAGTGGTTTTCATATATCTACACAGTGGTCTTCATATATCTACACAGTGGTCTTCATATATCTACTCAGAGGTCTACATTTATATACCCAATGGTTTACATTTATCTACACAGTGGTCTACATATATCTACACAGTGGTCTACATATATCTACACAGTGGTCTTCATATATCTACTCAGAGGTCTTCATTTATCTACAAAGTGGTCTACATATATCTATCTACTCAGAGGTCTTCATTTATCTACACAGTGGTCTACATATATCTACACAGTGGTCTACATTTATATACCCAATGGTCTACATTTATCTACACAGTGGTCTACATTTATCTACACAGTGGTCTACATTTATCTACACAGTGGTCTACATATATCTACACAGTGGTCTACATTTATCTACACAGTGGTCTTCATATATCTACACAGTGGTCTTCATATATCTACACAGTGGTCTTCATATATCTACACAGTGGTCTTCATATATCTACACAGTGGTCTTCATATATCTACACAGTGGTCTTCATATATCTACACAGTGGTCTACATTTATATACCCAATGGTTTACATTTATCTACACAGTGGTCTACATATATCTATCTACTCAGAGGTCTTCATTTATCTACACAGTGGTCTACATATATCTATTTACTCAGAGGTCTTCATATATCTACACAGTGGTCTTCATATATCTACACAGTGGTGTACATTTATATACCCAATGGTTTACATTTATCTACACAGTGGTCTACATATATCTATCTACTCAGAGGTCTTCATTTATCTACACAGTGGTCTACATATATCTACACAGTGATCTACATTTATATACCCAATGGTCTACATTTATCTACACAGTGGTCTACATTTATCTACAGAGTGGTCTTCATATATCTACACAGTGGTCTTCATATATCTACTCAGAGGTCTACATTTATATACCCAATGGTCTACATTTATCTACACAGTGGTCTTCATATATCTACACAGTGGTCTTCATATATCTACACAGTGGTCTTCATATATCTACACAGTGGTCTTTATTTATCTACACAGTGGTCTACATTTATCTACACAGTGGTCTACATTTATCTACACAGTGGTCTACATTTATCTACACAGTGGTCTAAATTTATCTACACAGGGGTCTACATTTATCTACACCGTGGTCTACATTTATCTACACAGTGGTCTACATTTATCTACACAGTGGTCTACATATATCTACACAGTGATCTTCATATTTCTACACAGTGGTCTACATTTATCTACACAGTGGTCTACATTTATCTACACAGTGGTCTAAATTTATCTACACAGTGGTCTACATTTATCTACACAGAGGTCTACATTTATCTACACAGTGGTCTACATTTATCTACACAGTGGTCTACATTTATCTACACAGTGGTCTACATTTATCTACACAGTGGTCTACATTTATCTACACAGTGGTCTACATTTATTTACTCAGAGGTCTACATTTATCTACTCAGAGGTCTACATTTATCTACTCAGAGGTCTACATTTATCTACTCAGAGGTCTACATTTATCTACACAATGGTCTACATTTATATACCCAATGGTCTACATTTCAGCTCTTTTCAAAAGAGTGGGGTGTGCAATTTTAGGGGGACGGAGGAGCGATGTGCCCGAAAGAATCGTGGATTGGATGAATCTGATCAATTTATTTTTCTAAGAAACAAGGAATGTAATATTTTCATTCTAGTTCTAAATCTATTTTTGAATATTAGCCAAGTAAAATGATATTATTAATCGTCTGACTCTAGGGTATGTTATCTGGAAAAAGTTTGAGAAACACTGGTCTATAAAGTTGTCTAATATTTCTGTTTACACCTAACTGGTCGTCCCAGTAAGTCAATATTAAATAGACTTGATGAATTCGGTTTCAAAGTTCCTTTGCCGTACACTCTATATGTACACACGTATTTACATTTCATTTTTTTTTTTACCAAGCTTACATTAGATCACTGTCTGTCTGTCTGTCTGTTCGTTAAAATATGTTTACACGTTATTTCTCGGACAGCTATTCTCGGATCAAGTTGAAACTTTGCACAATTATTCACTGCCGTAGACGAGATATGAATTCTTAAAAAAAATAAAAATTCTTCAGTTGGTAATTCATTATTTTATCCTCATCATTCACAGATATGTCTAAACTTGTACTGTTTGATCCCCTTAAATAAATTCTCCGATCGAATTGATAATGTAAACAATTATTTATTGAATCATTATATGTGTTTGTTTAAATACACAGGCAAAGTTTTTACCCTTAGTTAAGCTTTGTTTTGTTTTTGTTTTGGTGCAAGGATTGTTGAATATTTTGCTTGTTTTCTTTTTACGTAATATTGAACGATGAACTGTGTCTGGGAATATCAAGCAGATGTCTGCAACAATGCAAAGACTGCAGGGAACATTGAATCTATAACATTTAGGTTTGATCTGTCCTTTTAGTGCGTTCCTTTGTTATAGTATTTCTTATATTGTATCCTTTATAACGTAATACTATTTTTGACTGAGAAAGACAAAGCTAAACAGACATCATTCTTTGTGTGTCGCAAATAAAGCAATCCAAACATAGATTTGAAATCCCATAAAAATAAAAAAACATTTCTCCCCCCCCCCCAAAAAAAAAAAATGAAAATAAAGAAGACGCTTTAATAAAAAAAGCTTTGATTAATAAAGAGAAGGTGATTTCGATATAAATTTATGTTCAATCAAGTAAGTGGGTGAGTAGGTATTTAAATAAAGAGTGAGTAACCTATATATATACGCCTTTAATGAGGTGAGACCAAATCAATGTAGACTTTAGTAAACCCAGTGAACATTTTAGGTTCAAACAAAATTTAAAACATAGATTTTTTAACTTTAACTTTCGCCAAAGTAACTAAGTCATTACAAGACTTTGATGTTTTGAGGCATACAAATCTATTCAACTATCAAATAAAAACCAAGAATGTACATTTAGCTTACTTTTACATTTTAGAGACTATAAAAGAAATGTTGAGTCGATGTCTCCATTGTTTGAGAAGCGAGCTATGGTCCAAAAGATTTCTTGAACTCAAGGGTCAAGGTCATTTATATCTTCCGTCGTTTGGGGTTAACTTCTGCTGACATAATCTAAAATGTGTAATACACTTTGGGTAAGACTTCAAACAATGGTGTGAGAGTAGTCATTGTAATTTGGAACCACGTAATATTTTTTTGTTGTTAGTTTTATTCTAGCACTAATGACTTATTGTATTTCTATGTTTGGTACAGGAAGGATTTATAACACAAAGCTTTTAATTTGTGGTTTTAAAATAAGGTAATGTTGAGTATATTTTGACAACGATAAGTGTCAAAAGACAAACTGGCCAGCGGTTACTAAAACGTAAATTCTTCATTTGACTGTCTATTACTATGAAGAGTTTCATTCTTCGCTGGAGAAAATAAAAGTCTAACGAAGAAAGTTAAAAATGTGGAAATTGAAAGGAATTCATAAAAGTTCTGGGATCCGTTTTGCATTTGAGTTTCTAAAAGTAGACACTTAGTGAATTTATTTTGCTCATTTCATAACAAAATGACCTTATATTTCAAGAAATGTTTGTACTTCCAGAGATACAATTGGTGATATTATTACGATTCCTTTTAGTAGCTTACCAACTTTGCAATGGTTCATGGTGGATGGATACTCATTGGAGGAGTATGTCGAAAAAGGCTCTAACGATTTTGGCGCATTGGTCGGCAAGCTGCCTCCATAAAGATCTGTCGCTGGCAATGTCTGAAGCATTAGAGGAAATGAATCAAATTAGAAATTAAAGACTACCATCAGTTTTAAAATAGGAATTGATTTAAAAATAAATTCTTTCCTTGTTTCATGTTCTTACCTCTAATCTTCTGAACTGGAACTTTATTTTTACAAAGCTCATATCAATTCATTGTGTGTCTCTGGTAAAATGTTTGTACACGTTATTTCTACCACACCCATTTTTAGATCAAGTTTAACCTTGCACAAGACATAAATCAATAAAAAAAAAACAATTATTAAATCTATTACTGCTAATCAATTATATTGTTTGATACCAACAAGGGTAATTAATCCTTCAGTATTTACCAATATATAGGGTTTCTTCCCCTTCAATGATTGTACATATTATTTCTCCCACACCCCTTTCTCAGATACAGTGGAAACTATATCGGCGTTTGCCGTTGCTTTGGATACATCATCTGCACGAAAAGAGGGGGGGGGGGCTGCTGTGTGGACGACATCACTCGGACAATAGCTAATACTAGGCATTCATCTAATATCCATGAAATGACCCATAGTCGCTTCGCGGCTAAATGAGGCCACATACTTGTAATTAATTATTTTGTTTCATATTGAATAAGGCAAATTACTTCTACATTATTGAGAGAGTTCTTCCCCTTAAATAAGCTTTTTTTATAGTATGCTTGTTTACATTCTATTTAAACAGTTCCATAACAAGCAGTATAAGTCACATGTCCTATATCGGACACAGAGTCAACACTTTATAGGAACCTTACGACACCAATGCGAAATTATAGACTTTAAAATGAATTTTAGTTTAATTTTTGTTTCTAATTATTATATTCAACCATTTAAAAAATTTTCTTTTCTTTCACAATGTTCAACAGTCATAGTAAAACACATAATTTGGTCTTACCAACAGCAGTGTTACTACCATTTTAAACTGTCTATCTTATCTTATCTTATATAATACAGACGTTACTTCAAAAAAAAGATGATTACGTCCTACGTGTCATGCATTTAGTCATGCATATTAACCAATGACTTAAATTCTGCCAAGTCACTGGTTTTCCTGGCTAGCTCAGGCAACCCATTCCATGCTCTAATGGCACTAGGGAAGAAGGAGTATTTGTACAAATTTGTCCTAGCATATGGGACGAGGAATGTGCCTTTATCTTTGTGTCTTTCAGAGTATTTTATTAAATTTTGTTTTTGTATTTGAAGATTATGATTCAGTGTTTTATGTATGATTGCTACTTTACTTTTGAGCCTTCTGTCCTGAATGCTTTCTAAATTTAGTGATTTTACTAAAGGTGTTACTCGAGTCAAATGTGAATATTCATTTGTTATGAATCTCACTGCTCTATTTTGTGTCTATTCCTCTGGGTGTCATACAAGGTCATTGAGATGTTCTACATTCACATGTATGGCATAAATAACATTAGCCCGTACAATGGATAGAATCATTACGTTTAACAGTTCTTATACATATTTGGTTAATTGCATATCTTGCATAGCTTGACACCGGTATAGTTCGTAGTTCCTTATAAACAACGGGAGGGTGGGGAGGGAGACCATTACTGAACACAGGTGGTCAACTGACACAATGACTTGACGGCGGAATTTAGGATACAATGTGTGTCGGGTCCTTGTAGTGCACATCACTAGAGGACTCAGAACTTTTGAGTGGGGGGATTTTTTTCCGAAACTCCTAACGCCCATTAAACCCTAACCCTAACCCTATGTATAAACGCATGCACCATCGGTTCTACCGCCCCCCCCCCCGCCCCCGCCAGTGGTACACATATCGTATTATTACAACACAGTGACGTACGCTGACAGAGATATAAATGAAATTGAGCTTCGTTCTCTTAGACAAGCGTTTCTCAAACTGTAGGGCGCACACAACGTCCTATCGAGGGGACTGCGACGTCCTGGCAATACAACAAAAAAATAGAGGGGGGGGGGAGGAATGAAGCAAGTAATTTTTTTTTCAAGGGTGATTTTTTAAATCAAATTTAAATGATCAATCCATGTTTCAATTATAACCAATCAATAATAACCAATCACTAATAACCAATCAATAATAGTAGGACGTAATCATCTTCTTTTTTGAAGTAACGTCTGTATTATATAAGAAGATAAGATAACCAATCAATAACAACCAAGCAATAATAACCAAACTAAATGACTTAAAATATAAAATAAATTAAAATATATAAAAACAAAATAAAAAGAATGTTGCAGCTTCTAAAAAAAACTTTTTAAAATGTCTAACGTTTTTGTTTTTTGTTTTTGAGAGGAGTCTGCAATAACATCGATTTACAATTCATTAAAGAAGACATTTCAAAATGTCTCCGTTAACGCGCCCTTCGCAAATTTCTTGTGTTAAAATTGCTGTCGAAATTCTCCATCAGTTGTACATCCTTATGGTCAGGACTTGTATGTAACAACAAAACAAGAAAAACTAATAGTACTTCAAAAAAAAAAGAAACAAAGTCTAAATTAAGTGTAAATGTATCAATTAGTTTTAATTGGTTTTGCATGGCTGTCCTAAATATATAAATCTATACGATTGAAATATTTTTACCAATAGTTTTTGTTTAACTTTTAGCTTTCTCACTGCGCTATGATCCTATCACTTGTCTGGACCAGTTGGGAAAGGGAGAGGGAAGAAGGCGATATCTTGATGAATGTTTGCATAAAGAAAAATGTTCACGCAAGATTCCTCAAGGGGACTAATTCAATTTATATCACCACATCTGTCAAGTACGATTTATTTCCCTTGTTCAAGATTTTAAAAAAATATTACCAATAGATAATTGGGTGTGTACGTGTACAATTTTTATTACCAGACTGACAATGTGAGTTGATATAAGCTTTGTAAAAAGGTCGCGACAAGATGTCTTCCTAAGCACCAAGATAAAGACGATTAGGTCACACACGTGCCTTGAATGTTTCTCGCATAATAAAATTGGCTACCTGCCTCCTTATTTATTAGACTTAATTAGACTCGCCTTTTTTTTTACCAATATGAATAGTGCGTTCTGATTTTTAAGATACCACTTCAATGTCGGCCCGCCCCATCCAGTTTAACTTTAACATTTTTTTACATGCACTTTTCTCATTACGAGAAAAGTGTACTGTAGACAACTGGAGAAAGAATTTCTGAAGCTTAGAACGCAAGAAAACAGTAGGCACAGGGCCTCCGCTCCGGACCACGCTGAGGGTGCCATCGGTATTGCCTCAAACCCTTTGCTGGAAGTATTGAAACAGTGGGAAACAATGGTGCATTTTAATATGGAACAATTTCCTCTATAATGCATTATACTTAAAATATCAGCTTTTGTTCCTAAGACCGTAAAATTGGGTTATACTGATATATGTGTACTTTTCTTTTCCTTTTCTTTAGATTCTCGAAACCCTTCCAGAGCCTACTTTGGGAGTTTACAGCGCTACTTTCTATCCCCATTTGTTAAGGCGCCACATGTAAAAAAATAGGCTGTCTTAAACTATCTATTTTCGAGTAAATGCGAAAGGAACTCTTTCAAATTCATGTGCAAAGACATTGTGTAATAAAACGATGAAAAGACGAACAGAAACGGACAGACAGACAGCACACACTTAACGCCAAGAGGCTTTACTTTTTTAGTTGGCCACTAAAAATTATTAGACAATTGCCTCAAAAAAATGTCTACAGTATATTTGAGAGAAACGAAACATAATAGAGAATTCGCGCAATAGTCTTACAAGTTTTAGAACCAAGACATTTAAAAAGTCTACATTGCATTAACGTTTTGTGTTGCCTTCACATGCACTACCATTGGTTAAATGTCACAATTTTGGAGTAACGTCAAGCTGTTGCCATTCCATCATGGTGTCTGGAGTGTAGGCTTAGTTACATATATAAAATAAGATTAAACGAACTTTTGGCTCAGACAATAATTGGCTTTTAACTTTTTGATGCAGATTTGTTGAGGTTCTTATAATAGTGTCATCACTTGTGTTCTACTTCCGTGATGTATCTTCTATCTATTTACTTGACGATGGAACTTATTTTTCAACTTTTTGAGAATTATGCTTTTACTATTTCACACTTTTTGTTTTCAGCTAAATAATAAAGAAATTTGAAGAAAACATAAAAAGATGCAGGGATTCCAAATCTGGCTACTCGCCCTGGTCATGACTGTGACTGGACTTCCTGACTCTTACTACAAAGCACGTCAGGCATTTATAGATGAGGAATTGGCCATGAGAGTTGGGGCTAAACAGGTAATATTGTCAGTCTAGTGTCCTGTGTTGATATGTAGTGTTCAGCAAGTTGTATTTGATGCTGATTCAAAGATATCACCTTACTACTACTTCTACGACCCAGCCTTTCACTACACTGTCCCATTGCTCTTACACAAATTCCATGAGAGTTGAGACATGCTTCTTAAGCTGGCAAAGAAGTCGATACTTGAACGATGTCATTTTCCTTCAGTGTAACACCCGCGTACCTCCGCTGTAGGGGACACTCGCCTTTTGAGTAAAGTTGATCTTGGCAGACTGATTGATGAGGCTTATTTTTCATACCCGACAAGTGCAATGAACACAACTCCATATGACACTGAACAAGAGGACCTTTAGGTTTCACTATTGGATTATCCGAATCTTCTTCACAGCCTTTCAGCCAGGATTCTACATTGTACAACGTTAAGTTTGTAAATATTTTCGAGAAGACCAATACAAAATTTTTGATCATAACATTTTAGACAATTTGCATACGAAAAAGCAGTCATTTTTTAAAATAGATTTTGTATAGCTCAATTTTCATTCTCAATGCTCTATGGTCCAACTTATTTTAACAGGAGCAAAGATTTAGTTAAGCATAATAAACAAGCTTATTTAAAGGGAATAACACATTTACTGATATATCTCTCAATATTGTAAATTCAATTTTCTTTTTTAGGTATCAAACACAATAAATGAATTTTAATTTACTATTTATTTAACTAATTAATTTTTTAAAATTTATTCATGTTATGTTACAAACAATAAATAATTGTGCAAAGTTTTCAACTTGATGTGAGAATTGAAAGTGGGAGAAATAACATATTAAAATTACAGCCTGTCAGACAGACAGACAGACAGACAGAAGCTTTGTAAAAGTGTTTATTTTTTTAAGCGGAATTCCCATAAATACAAAAAGAAAAAGGGCTTAAATTAGACTAATTTAATTCCCTAGCCATTTATACGAAACCAATGCTCTGAAAATTACATCCCAGATTCTTAACATAAAAGAGCAAAAGGTGAACACATTTCTGATGAATCTGAAGAATCAAACAATTCAACAAAGTATCTGGACGACCACGCCCTACCCTCCCGCCATAAGTTTCTTCAAGAGTAAACCTTGGATAGACAACAGCACCATTTACAAGATCATTAAGATGATGCCTAAAGGTATATTATCTTTTTTTTAATGTAAACATTCCTTCTACTGGTAATGATACAATTGTAAACCTTTGTGATAATGTAGAATTCACACTGTCACAGTTGACAAACTACAAAACTATTTGATGTTATTTATAATTTCGAAAGAGACAATAGTTTCGTAAGGAACTGTTTCAACTGTTTCCAGACCTACATTGTTATTGTGTGACCAGCGTAATGTTTTAGACCTTTTTAAATTGACAATCATTTGTCAGGTTCTCAGAGTTAATGACTCAAAATTGAATATTAACTCTTTCTCTCCGTAATTACTTACCACATTCTGGTGGAATCAACGTTGGTATCGTCAGTTAGGAGAGAAAGAGTTAAGGACTGCATTATTTAAGTCTTACATCCCTTGAATAGAAGCTTATTACGTCTCTTAAATGTTTCATTTCATCATGACTCTATATTCATTTCTAACCCTGAATTTTGTTAGTACTTTTTTTTTCTAATCTTATCATCCTACACAAGTGATGCCCAACCTGATTCAACCTGCGGACCATTTTGATTTCCGACACTCTTGTCGTGGGCCACACAACCGAAAATGTGCATAAATAAAATGAAATCGACCTGAAACAATTTTTTTTGCAAACTTTGAATGTAGGACTTAAATTAATTATTGGGAGTTTATCTTTTTTTTTTAAAGAGTCTGAGACTGGGTTTATTTCTCTACTTAAAATTTGAGCAACATTGTAGATAGCTTATTTTCTTGTCTCTTTTTGGCAAATATTCCCATGGATCCTCCAATTTCTAGGAGTAGTTTAACAATCTTTTGATTCGCGGCTCAAACCAAGAATGACGTCATATTTGTTTTATGCTGCCGTTTACAAGTTGATTTTTTTTTCATTTCAAAACAGCCACACTTTCTTAATAAAACTAATATGTTGGATTATTATCACTAGCATAAACAAAAATACAAAGATCCTTTCACTTGTCCTGGTAAATTCTGGCTTCAGAGTAATAGTTTCTTCGGCTCTCCCATTTCATAAACCTACACATTTTAAATGTCATGATACCAATCCAGAGAGAAAGTCAGGGCCCTAACTTAGGTAGTAAAGTAAAGTTCCCCTTTCAGACTTTGCGATCTATAGGGCAGATGATGTTAAGGTCATCTGTTTCTTTGCCTAACGGTTAACGAGCAGGGTGTCATGTGGCCAGCACAACGACCAACCGTCTTTACTTTCCCAACTAAAGTCAGGTACCCACTAGAGTTGGGTGGACTCAGGGGCGCCCTAAAAATCCCGAAATTCAAAATCCTGGTCTTCACAGAGATTCGAACCCAGGACCCCAGGTTCGGAAGCCAAGCACTTAACCACTCAGCCACCGCGCCCCCCCCCTAACTTAGGTAACGATACATTTTTCAACCTTTTTTTTTTGTAGTGGGGGGGGGGGGAGATGGATTTTTTTTACAATGACGTTTCGACGGGCCTAATGAAATCACGTCGAGGGCTAGATCTGGCCCTCGGGTCGGGCAGTGTTTGGGGCATCACTTTCATACACCAAAGTTATTACTACAACTTCTGCAATTGGCACGCAGGCGGTGTTCTCCACATCCACAACACGGCCATGACATCCATAGACTGGGTCATCAAGACCTTCACCTACCTCCCAGATGTGTACACCCGTGTAGAGAATGGAACCTACCCAACCAGATTGTACACTTACTCCTCTCAACACCCAGGATCTGGTAAGCTCTAGATCGGACCAAGGTAAAAGATTTATGTAAACTCTTAATTTCAACCCGTCATGACAATATATTCAGTTCAAATGACGAGTAATTTCTTTCTGTTTTAAGATTGGACCTTGGTGTCTGATCTGAGAGCAAGAGCACAAGATCCCAAACAATTTGATGAGAGGTTCGAATCTTATGATTTGCTGTTTAGAGTTCTTTCTCTAAAATTTTAAATCAAAAAGTGCAATGCTACAGTATCTATTTTTTCGAGAATACAGTTCAATGATTTCTGACTAAAGAAAAAAGTCTAAATAATATTTTTGTTATTTATACAGTTTAATCTACGAGATGTCGATATGGAGTGAGGATCCATTTCTTGCCTACCCAACTGTTAACGATGTCTGGAAGAAATTTCGTAACTACTTTACGTCACTTGGTGGACTTTTGAAGACATCTGAACACTACAGGTAATTGTCTTCTGAAGACATCTGAACAATATAAATACTTGCTTTCTTAACTCTTTCTCTCCTATTGACGATGCCAACGTTGATGTGATCCCCATTAAACTAAATTGATTTTGGTTTTAGAAACTTAAATTTATGTTGAGTAAAAAAGAGCATGCATTCTCCAATAATTCAATACCAAATACAACATTCTTAGATAACGAACACAAAAGTTGTTGAAGTTGAATCATAATGGGATAGCGAAATACAAATGAGCAAAATAAAGAATGCTATCGAAACGAGGAAAATAATTACAGCGAAAAAGAGTTAAGACATCTAAACTTCACTTTCTTCTGAAACCCCCTGAGCACTACAAGTCATTGACTTTCTGGTGATATCTCAGTGTGTCATCGATAGTTGTCTTTTGAAGACATCTTAACGATAAAGATACCAGAACACCATAAAACTGTCTCATTAAGCCACCATACTATATTATATTTAATAGTCTTCTGAAAAGAGAAAATCTCTAATAGTCTTCTAAAGATTCATGGAAACTGCAGGTTATAGTCTAATAAAGACACCAGAGCACAATAAATGGGAGCATTTCATGTATATGTCTTCTGAAAACATAAAAACACTCCATGTCTTATGAATACACCAAATACATGCTTTTTGATGCATAGTATGATATCCATGAATAGTTTTGGACCTTCTGAGCATTAGATGCAACAGCGAAACGTCTCCGCCCCTGTAAGCGGCCAACAAAATAGGAAACACCGATAATACTTTTGTGGGGACTGTTAATACGTTCCGACTGTCATGTTTACATCTTCAAAACTGAAACAGCTGCACAACTTTTTAGGAAAGATGTTTTGTCTAAAATATACAAAATTCTTAAAGACAATCTTCTCGCATTAAATCACAGCTACATCGCATCTGGACAAAATGGTCGGCGCCTCTCCGTTAAGGCTGGAATAGAAGATTTAAAAATTTAATTTATTTCTGCTTTCAGGTATTTGTTGTCACCTAGATGTACACAAAATCCAAATTCATCAAGCGCTGATTGTGTGTGTGTGAGTGTGTGTGTGTGAGTGTTGTTGTTGTTTTTATATTAATTGTATTTGCACTTTGACCATTTCTCTAATAGTTGCAATGCTGAGGGCAACAATTGTAGTCAAAATGAATTTTCATTGGTTTGGACAAATACAATTTCTTTTCTTAATCTGATTTTGCCATATTTTGTGTCTTGCTACTGAAAGCGAAACTTATATTTTTTTTTACAATATCTCTATTCAACGCATCACTTCATGGAACTTGGGATTGTGTGGGTGAAAAAAACTGGAAACGGGTCTCGAAAAAGGCTCTAACGATTTTTTTTTACTAATTTAAGAAAAGAATTACTTGCTCGTTGACCACACTGCGAAAAAACTCTAGTACTTTTTTTTTTAATTTTTCACAGCAAAAAAATTTTACGTTTTCGGGTATTTCTGTAATTGAAAATTATTGATTCAAAAGTTTAATAATTTAATGTTCAGGGACATTTTTTCAAAGTCTTGATCTCAAGGTTTATCATTTGAATATTATTAATTGTGGAACATCTATACATTCGCTTACGCAGGAGTTTTCTTGGAAAGGAAGTGGGTGACTGTGGCGCAAAACAAATGTTCATTTTTTTAAATCTAACATTCATTAGTGATTAAGATTGAATACTAACACTAGAACATTTTTTTTCTTGTTTAAATTAAATATGCAAAACACCCTTTTTAAAACAATATTTAAAAAATATATAAATGCCAAAAATTGATAATTGCTAATTTTCCAAAATTATAAATATCGTTGCATAAACTCTCCCTGTATTTAAAATGGTTTGAATAACATTTAATGTATGACATGTTCATAAAATCATATTACCGAAAAACTAAATAAGAAGTTAATGTTGGTCCAACTAGTGTCAGTTTAAATCCGCAGCGTTTCTCAAGCATAGGGGTACAGCGACCTTGACTGCTTTTTTTTTATAGGGAAAAAAAAAGAATTTTAATGCAGTTATTAATCTGTATTTGAAAACTAACAGAATGAAAACATGGCCTTATTAAAATATTGCAAGGGAAAATCATTTCATTTTCTAATTAAGACCTTTACTAGGAGGGTCTGCAGTTATAACTACATTACTGGTTTTTAAACAAGAAATTTCAAGACGTTTTGTTTCACATGTTTCGGATGTTCCTTCAGATTTGAAGATGATTACATTCCAGGGTCCCAACACGACACCATCGAATGTAAGCCCAGAGAGCACGATCAGGCACTCATCCATATTTAGTTCAAATGTTCGTCTCATGACGGTATCGGCCAAATGTCCGTCTCATGACAGTATCGGCCAAATGTCCGTCTCATGACGGTATCGGCCAAATGTTAGTCTCATGACAGTATCGGCCAAATGTTCGTCTCATGACAGTATCGGCCAAATGTTCGTCTCATGACAGTATCGGCCAAATGTTCCTGCTTCTTCATTACATTAAGACTAAGACTAAGACTAAGACTATTACTAAGACTAAGACTAAGACTGAGACTGGGACTAAGACTAAGGCTAAGGCTAAGACTAAGACTATTACTAAGACTATTACTAAGACTAAGACTAAGACTAAGACTGAGACTGAAACTGAGACTAAGACTAAGACTATTACTAAGACTATTCCTAAGACTAAGACTAAGACTAAGACTAAAACTATTACAAAAACTAAGACTAAGACTGAGACTGAGACTAAGACTAAAACTAAGAATAAGAATAAGACTAAGACTAAGACTGAGACTGAGACTGAGACTAAGACTAAGACTAAGACTAAGACTAAGACTAAGACAAAGACTAAGACTAAGACTAAGACTAAGACTTAGACTGCTTTATTGATCCATATGGACATTTGTTGTGATTATAAGGACTTTTCTCATATAAAGACAACACAACTGAAACATACACATAATAGAACAGGCACAACATAAAGAGTTCATTCAGCGACTACACACAAGGCATCTGGTTCCTTTACATGTTTCCTGATCAACGACTGGCGTTGATATAGTTTGACCGAGTAATGTACGAACGAGTTTTTGTACCGCTCTGTTCTTGTCTTGATTGACAGAAGTCGCCCACTTGGCGACGACTTGACGTAGTTATGATATAGCGGGTGGCCGTTGTCTTCCAAGATTTTTCCCATTTTTCTTAGACATTTCTGTTCATAAAGTTCATTCCAATATGGTAATGTTGTGCGTGTGATTTGTGATGCCCTCTTTATAATGTTTTCTAGGCGGCGCAACAGTTTAGATGAAGCATTGCCTTGCCAACAAGTTATTCCGTATGTTAGCAGATTTAGCAGAGTCGCTTCGTAAAATTATCTAAGATCTTCTTATTTAGTTTAAAGCTATAGAGTTTGTAAAGGAAAAACAGTCGCTAGGCTGTTTTCTTTGCCAGCAGAAAGAATTTTTAAAGCTCCAAATGAGGAAAATATTTGGACCCGGGCTCCGACACGTACCCTCTTGGGAGAACGTGCAGCGCAAACCCCGACCCACTTGATGGATGGAGTGATAACCTCTGCAGTGCTTTCGCCATTAAAAAAATAGGTAGTCAAAATCTTTAAGAAATTATCTACGAAAAACTGTCTCCAACAAAAGATAACTTAACTCGCTAGCTTTAATGAACTGCATTACTTACATTTGGTTTGTAAACATATTCCTATATTACTTATGCCAAACTAAACCGAAATTGTGATAATTGTTTCTTCTCTTTTCCATGACATTACAAGGTCATTAGCCCAGCTAAGACAAAGCTATCATTTAATTTTTTGTTAGAAACTCTGCCCTCTAGTTGGTCGTGTAACTAGTCAAGTTATTAACATAGACACATAATCTTCCTTACTGAATGACACCCAGTCTTCTGTTCATGTTTTGTTTCTCTTTTGTCTCAGAATGTACTTCGAACAAGCTCTCAAAGAGTTTTACGAGGATGGTGTGCAATACATAGAGATCAAGACCACATCAACGGTAATTATAACAGTGTCATACACGACCATAAGTAGGTGAGGGGCGTTTGGTGGCTGCGTCGTAAGCACTTGGCTTCCGAACCTTGGGGGAGAGGGTTCGGATTCAGGAGAAATTTGGAATATAAATTTCGGTATTTTTAGGAAGAATCTAAGTCCATCCATCTCTTACGGGTACCTGAGATTAGCTGGTCGTTGTTTTGGCCCTTGACGCCCTCGTTAACCGTTGGCCATAGAAACAGATGACCTTTACATCGACTGCCTCATAGATTGTAAATTCTGAAATGCGTATCCTTTACCTAATCTAAGAAGTATATGTTAAAGCTGTTAAAAGAAAAGATTTTAAAATATTACATATCACCTGGACTGTGTAAAATAAGCTTGTTGAATTGATACTTTCCCTCTAAGATATTAAATATATTACTGATAAAATCAACCACCGTGACCTATATAAACACGTAGGAACCAAAACAGTTTTTCATTCTAAAAGAGTTCCACTAACATTGCAATTTCAGTCAGAGGAGTTTCTTATCCAACACCAGAATTTTGTAGACAACTTTAAATCAAAATATGCAGATTTTATTGGAGTGAAACTTATTATAGGCGGGCGAAGGTAGGTGTATGTTTTAAGTTCTATCTTAATTTAATTATCTTTTTTTTTAAAAAGACTAATTGAAATTAGTGTGTTAGTTAGCTCTCTGTTTACACATCGCTTGAGACCTTGGCACCAGATGACACTAGTGAACCTAAATGTACACACATACACACCCGCGCACACACACTGTTAACTCTTGATTCATGTACATGAACATAAAGAGAGCCGAATTTCATTTGCAGGTCAGCAACTAATCAAAGAGATATAGTCAACAAAACGTTGGAGTTGATGAAAAAGTATCCGAATCTGATCAAAGGATTTGATTTACTCTCACAAGAAGACGTCAACCATTGGACCGTAGAATTTGCAGACGATTTGCTGAAAGATAACCAATCTCGTCTTCCGTACTTTTTTCACGCCGGCGAAACTGGTAAGTTATCTTTAACGTGTTTTTTAATGCAAAGTTTCTCTCCACTTTGTCTGTCTGGGTGGAATCTTGTCCACTGAAACTGGACGTTAAGGCGATACCGTTGAATGGTTCAAGATGATGTGATGTATTGGTTCAGGCTGTCTTGAGGTCAACTAGAGATGACTGTTGAATTTCAATCAATTACTCTGCAAGCGTTTGAGTTTTATTGTTCGGGTGTATTCAATGTAGTTGATCAACAATACAGAATAAACAAGACGATGGATTTAACGAGTAAAGAGATGTGGTCAACACTGATGAACAGTTCATAATATATTTATTCCAATAAAAGGCCACAGTAAAAGTCTCTGTCAAAATAAACACGTATTTACCATAGAGAATTCTATCGCTAACTGATTTCCAGTCTCTACCCCAAAATATCCCAAACGTCACTAGTCCCGTTCAATATACGTCTTCTATGGTGCGTCGCTAAATAACTAATACTATAAGCAAGGTGTTTAACATTGCTTTAGCTCTAAATGTTTTAACACGTTGTATATGTTTATTTAATATTACTTTTGAATAGAATGTAACATGAAATTTGTGCATGTTTATGTTCAAACATATTTTTAGGGGGAAAGAACAAAAGTTTTTTTATCATTACATTTTGGATTTAAGTTTGTTCAGATATTATTGCTATGTCCCTCAACATCCTATTATTGTATTGGTTCTATTCTTGTCAATTAACCCACCTGACCTTTCAGTTATGCATGTATACGTGCTTTAGTTTGTCATCATTTTCGTCAATTAACCATAATTTTAACTTGTGCAAGAGTGTTTATTTTGAGCGTAGTGGAATATTATTTCCAAAATTATTTTTTTTCTTATTGGGTGGAATCTTGAACATATTATTTCTCAGTTTCCATGTTTAAATGAAGTTGAACCATTGCACAATTTATTCATTGTCGATGACAGCACATGAATAAAAAAAAATTAACTAATTATTTAATCAATTTGTCGTAATAACTCAATTTTGTTTTATACAGAAATGTATTAAGCTAAGCGGAAAGTCGTTCAAGAACATTAATAATAATAATAATAATAAATAAGTATAAAACCTTCTATTTTTACAAAGCTTATATCAACTCACTCTGTCTGTCTGGTACAAAGTTTGTACACATTATTTCTCCCACACCCAATCTCGGATCAAGCTGAAAATTATTTTTTTTTCTGACAACACAAAAATCAGTTTTAACAAAAATAAAAACAATTAGCTCATTTACTATTGGTAATAATTTTTTTTTTTTTTTGGTATCTCGAACATGTGAAAGAAATTGTACTAGACTGAACCTGAATGTGACAAAATATGTAGGTCACTGTTGGGGCTGCCCAGCCACGGGAAATACTGCATTCCTCACTGATCTTCGGACTCGAAGACAAGCCTTATTGTTATGCTTTATTTTACCCAGATATCCCTTTCATTCTCCCCTCCCCCGATTTGCCTAACTGGGCCAGATAAGTGATAGTAATCCAGATAAGAGATAGAATTATTGCGTTTTGAGAAATCTAAACAGCATGAAATAGCTTTAAACAAAAACGATTGGTCAAAATATTTCTAACCGCACAGACTTATTATTGTTGGTTCGATTCTATTTTAAATTTAATCACATGACTGATCCAAACTAATTAACATAATAACACTTCGTAAAAACTTTTTTTTTGTTGTTTTTTTTACTTTTATTCTTTAAATAGTGATGGAAATAGCAGCACGGAAACCTTCCCCTTGATAACCCCAGTCCCTATTGCTTTAGTTTCTACTGTCACCCTCTCGAAGAGCTTGCAGCGTTCCCAACACACCCCTTTGCTGACTTGAGAGGGATCTTGCTGCCTCTTTAATAGTCTAGACTCTAGACGATTTTTTTTTCGCCACTGGTAAAAGTTTGAGAAACATTGGTTTAAGCTAAACGAGGGACAACTTAACTTATACATATTGACACTTGCATAGGCTCTAAGCTGTTTGTGGTATGAGGCTCTTTTACGCATTTTGTAGGTCCTGTTATTGCAATTTAGAGCTAAATATTTCTATGGTGCCCTAAGCTATGACTATGTTACTTATAGGTAAATGTTCATTCTCTCGCTGTTTCTCTGTGTTACAGACTGGACACAGTGGGTAGATTTCAACTTGGTAGATTCAGTACTGATGAATGCTAGCCGTATAGGTCATGGCTATGGAGTGTACCACCACCCTAAGGTCCTAGAGGCTGTCCTGAGGAAGCATATAGCCGTTGAGTTAAATCCAATATCGAATCAGGTAATGGAAGCATTGGATTGAACTAGTGAAACACATCGCCCTGAACATTTCAAACTAGGTGCACAACGCCTATAAGATTTCACACACAGATTCTCTATTAACATAAATTTGAAATGAAAAAAAAAAAGTACACCAAACAATAAACTCCCAACAGACAACATTACCTGATGGTTGAACTAGTTTTGAGGCTAATTGTTGAGGTTTCAGTTTCATCGGCCTTCCCTTCCATCGGAGAAGGAAGGTTGGGGATTTAATCCTAATATATTTCGTAATATAAAACAGCTCATTTTTACATTTTTCAACCTTTTTCTGTCTTATCGATGATATTATGGACATCATAGGCCATTTGGATCATTGCAACTAATGCATCGAATGTTTTGGACCAATTTTTTTTAAAGGCAAAAAAAAAAAGTAGATTTCCCTTAAGCACAAGACATTCCACAGCAAATATTTCTCGATCTAGGTACATATAAGCCTTTCCTGAAGCAGTACATATAAGCCTGTCTTGAAGCAGTACATATAAGCCTGTCCCGAAGCAGTACATATAAGCCTGTCCTGAAGCAGTACTTATAAGCCTGTCCTGAAGCAGTAGATATAAGCCTGTCCTGAAGCAGTACATATAAGACTGTCCTGAAGCAGTACTTATAAACCTGTCCTGAAGCAGTACTTATAAACCTGTCCTGAAGCAGTACATATAAGCCTGTCCTGAAGCAGTACATATAAGCCTATCCTGAAGCAGTACTTATAAACCTGTCCTGAAGCAGTACTATAAACCTGTCCTGAAGCAGTACTATAAACCTTTCCTGAAGCTATATTTAGTGATACCACGTCCAGTATCCGAAAAGCTAATGATCAACTCAAGTATGAAGGTTTCTTTATCTAAGTTGATTGAGACCACCTAGAATTTCTTCTCCGACCAATTTTGTGATACTATATCCTACTTGTTGAAAGCTGATACGTACTTCTGTGTTTCCATATGTCAGTGTTTGAATGTATAGATACAAATTGTACAATGACATCTAAAGTGTGTTGTTAAAAAAGGTTTTCATCTACATGTTTAAGGTTCTTGGTCTTGTCAATGATCTACGCAATCATCCGGGTGCCTATCTCTTTGCTGTAGGCGCCCCTGTGGTCATCAGTTCCGACGACCCAGCATCCTGGCTCGCCGCACCGCTGTCTCATGATTTCTACATGGCCTTCATGGCCCTTGGAGCAGTTCACGATGACCTGAGGCTTCTCAAGCAACTGGCCATCAACTCGATCACGTAAGTTGACATTGTGTTAATAATAATAATATTTTAAAATAAAAACATAATAATAATAATAATTTACTTCATGTAGCCCTGTTAACAAACATAATGCGCTCAGACAGTCTATGAGAACATATAAGCAAATTGTTAGATCTTAGTTGAGAAAGTAAATGTTTCTGTACACCGTAGTCAATAGGTACTGAACTATTCCCTTGATATATATATATATAAACACTTTTACGTGATCTATTCACAACATCCATTGCCACATAAGTCACTTTACTTCCCCCTAAAGATTCACTCCACATGCCCTATAAACTCACTTCACTTTTTCTACATGCTCACCTGTCCCATAAACTCACTTCACTTTTTCAACATGCTCACCTGTCCCATAAACTCACTTCACTTGCTCTAAAGACTGACGTCACTTACCCTGAAAATACATTTTCTTGCGCTACAGACCAGCTCATTTTCCTTATATCTATTTAGTATTAGAAACTTTTTCAATTGCTTTTTTTCTGATCCCGTTTGTTTTTTTCCTTCTACTGGACATCAGGTACAGTACGATGACAGATGAGGAAAGGGCAGAGGCCATGACGAAATGGCAGAGGAAATGGGAGGAGTTTATTGATGCAGTCATACGTCAGTTTCAACTCAAGTGAGGAAGTAGACTACTGCTGATCTGGTCAAAATGAGTTTCACGTGTTTCTTTGCACTCCCTGGTCCTGAAAATGTTTTATTTTATTTTCGAGTGAAGACACTTTGGATATAGCTCAGTCTCGGCTAGTTAAATATCGTCGTAGACTTTTCTAAATGCATATAATGATTATTAAATATTGTTTTATATTTGAAGTAAATTTATCGGTATTGTTTTATTGATCATTTGTCATTCTTTTCAGAAAACTAAACTTGATTTTATATTTAAAAAAATAAACATAAAACGATGACATATAAAGTAGTAAACATTTTAGTTTATCATTTATCACATAAATATTTTTATATTTATATTTTTTATAGATGTATTTCGAATAATACTAGTATTACAGGAAACCTAATTATACTGGATTATCTTAGTATTAAAATTGGTGTCTGTCTACTAAAATAGTAAAACCTTTCTACGTTCTGTTTGAACCTTTTATGTAATTTTTCTCTTTCCCCTTATTTAGTGTTGGAACAGATGTAACTTCAGGCCCTCTCCGCTGAGACTACTTCAATATCAGAACTGATCGTGAAAACGTTTTCTAGATTATGACAAAATAATCCTGAAAAAAAAATTACAATATAAAAATGTTTTTTAAATAAAGTTTACATTAGTAACTAGTGGACCCACGGCGTAGCATACACCGCTATTTTACAGGGCCGCCTTAGGGTACTGCAAACCATGCGACCGCAGTGAGCCCCGCATTTTCATAGGCCCCAGGCTAATTCTAGGTGTAAATTATTGAATTAAACCATTTTAGAGCTTATGACTAATTTTCCGCAACCTCTTGATTTACCAGGAGCTCCTGGAAATCTCCAGAAATTGCAAAATATACGAAAAAGTCCTGGAAATTTCCGGAAATTATTACATCTTTTGAAAACTCATAAAAATCGCCTGAAAAATAAACAAAATTGTCATTTTGGGGTGTCAGTATGGAAAACGCCAATCCTACGCGCGATTAAAAAAAACGGCATTATACAATACCCGTAATTGTGGAATCTGGTGAAAGAAGCTTCTCGCGCCTCAAACTAAAGAATAATTACTTGAGGTCAACAATTCTCGAAGATAGATTGAAACATTTGGTAATTGTTGCTACTGAGCGTGATCTATGTAGGAAACAGAATTTTTATGATATATTGTATGACTTCGCAACATGCAAGGCTCGCAAAGTATATCTGTACGTAGCAAAAAATGACAAAAATGCAAGGACGAATTTATTTTCTAATACAAACTCTTAATTTTCACGTATTAACCATATCCCTACTGTCGGGGTTCTGTTTTTGTTGATTGACTTGCTTTGGCTTGGTTGCTTGGCTCATTAGGGGTTACTTAAATAAGAACACTTATTACTTAATAAATTTCAACTCCAACTCAAGATTTTACTGAATGCAAATAATACTTTAATAATCCATGAAATATAAATGAAAAAACACCAGTCCAGGAAGCGACTGTCCAACCTTCCTGGACCGGGGACAAGACCTCACTGACTTAACACACTCTCTCTTACATTCAATGAAGACTAAATCATTCAGTTCATAACACGTGCAAAACTATTCACATTCCTAGCCTTGGAGTACATAAACAAGGGGATATAACTATCATACCAAAATATCAAAGTAACATATTCTCTCTTGCCATACCTCCCCCTGACACCTACCCAAACTGGGCCCCGCGAAATCCGTTTCACATATGGCCCTACAATGGTTCGCTCCGGCCCTGCTATTTAGTGACGGCTGAATACTACTTGTTCTCCCCCCCCCCCCTTTTTTTTTTTTTAGCTGCTAGTTCGACTTACATAAATGAAAGATTGATCCTTCCATGACTTCTTAGTGTCAGGAATGGTTGAGCCATGAAGAGAATTATATATATATATATTGTATCAATTATTTAAAATCCATCATTATAATGAGTTTACGAACGTTCCACTAGTGATACAACAAGGATAAGAGAAGGAAAATAAATAACATAGTGGTAGATATACAAGAGAGAGAGAGAGAGAGAGAGAGAGAGAGAAAAGAAAAAATTTAAATTTGATGGGAAAAGGAAAATATATAACATACAGACAGGAAGAAACAAAAGTACAAACAAACAGACAAGTGAGCGAGTGACATGGAAGAAAAAGAGAAACGGGAAGTAGGAGAATGTTTGTGAGAGAGAGAAAGAGGTTGAAGAAAGAATAAAAAATAACGAGACTATTTAGCATATTGTCGACTGTAATGGGATTTAGTATGAGAGTTTTCCCATGACTTCATCACTAATAGTTAACTGAATAGTGTAGTTTGCTTGTGTGACGATATTTGTGGCTGTAGCTACATTTTACACTTTTGAATTATTGTTTGTGAAATAAAAAAATATGATATGTGAATGGTACTTAAATTTAAAAATTAGGATTATTTTTCGCTTTATCAAAGCTTGCATATTTTGTATTGCAATAATTGTTGTTTTAGTTTTCTCGCATTTTATATAGAGACTAGCTGTACACACCGGATTCGCCTTTTGATTTGTTTCCAAGCGGTGCATGGTTATCCAGCAACTTTTTCAAGAAAGAATTGTAATTTCTCAGAACGTCCGTATTGCTCTGTTGCAACAGCTCAGAGGTCACGTCCATTTTGAAGGAGTCTTTGTCTATGGCTGTAAGTTTAAGGGAAGTCACATTTTTCTTGGGCCTTTTTTGTTATTTATAGGCGCATTTCAAAGTGGACAAGAAAATGATCTGACAAGCCACGGTCTAAGACATTGAGTTTTGTTATAAGTTCACTTGCATTTGTAACAATCCAGCCGAGAGTATGGTCTTTGACGTGTGTTGGTCTAAGTTGTGATCCTTTAGTGCATTTTTCAGCGAAACTGCGTATGTCTCATTTTCTCTACTTCAATATCGAAACTGCTCGTGAAAACGTTTTCTAGTTTATAACAAAATAATCCTGAAAAAACAAGTACAACTGCCCTCTATGCAGTGGCAAGACCGTGTGTCGTTGTGCTCTTGAAACCGTCTGAAGTAAGCATCAATTAGACAGTGACCGGCTCGGAACTGGGCTAGGACGGCCTGTTCCGCACGACTGAGTTGCCACCATGCGTCCTTTTTGTCTGGTCTACTCAGCTGTTTCTGGAGCTCATGGACTTTGTCGGAAGCATCCCAGCCATCGTACCATGCCGCCAACAATCTTTTGTCGGCCAGGGATCGTACACTTTGGTAGGTGCACGGTCCATCACGTCTGGACCACGGTTTTTGCGAGGTGATCAGCCATGTCGTGGCTAACCACACCACAATGGGCGGCACCCATTGCATGAAAACGTTCACGCCGAGTTTTAGCAGACGCTCTACGACCGTAAGGAGTGTTTCTACTATTCTGACACCTGCACACTGCCCTTCGAGGGCCCTCTAGAGCGGAGATAGAGTCTGTGAATTAGATTACGTCGTTGGCTGAAGCAGCCCCGTTCCTAACTTTTACTTCCGCCATTCCAGTGCCTTGAACATTGCCTCCAATTCAACCTCGAGGCTGCTTTTCCCGTGGCAGGGTCCCATTAGCACGTCACTTTCGGGGGGTACCAGAGAGTCAGACTACCGCTCCATACCCAGCTCTCACAGTTCCTTCTAGCGCCTGCCAAGACACGTCTATGAAGATGGCTACTCATTGATTCATTGATCATGAAATATCTTAAACTATCGTACAGATCCTCATGAAATTTCTTACACAGGTTCCTTTTACCTTCTAGATGATCACTAAGAACTGGTTTTGACAGATTTGCAACCTAACGACTGCTATTGATAAAAAAACACAAGCTTTTATTTTATTTTCGATATTTCCCCCAAAAGGCCGCAATCTACAAATAAAGAATGTATCCTTATTTTTAATATGCCTTTCGTCATTTCCACTTCCTTTTAGACGCGGTCTAAATAAAAGAAAAACAATCTTAATGGCATTATTACATTAGTTTGTAACACTGTCAAAATACAAAAACAACTAAATTCTTATACTATTGAAAATCTCGATTTATTGTCATTTCGTTACATTCAAAGGAGTTACAAATACAATGTCGGTTAATAAAAACAAATTGATATTCATTTGTGTTTAGCGAGAACAAAATACATAGATAAATGTGGTAAAGGGGAACAGGAATGTGTACGTAAGACTTTTTGTTGTTGTTGCTTGTAAAGTTAACGGTCCCAAAACTTGAGAGGGTCTTTTCATATCAAGTCCAAATCTATGTTGGAGAAATTACAATGCGCAAGTTAAAAAAAAATGAGAGCAAAAAAGAGAGAGAAAGAGAGAGAGAAAGAGAAAAGGAAAGAGAGGGAAGATCGTGAAATTTCATTGTAACTTATAGGCTACACTAATTCACGGTTAAAAAGAGTATCTTGGGTTGATCGTTAAAATGTGGCTCGTATATAAAAATAAAAAAATAGAATGAAAATAAATGGGTGTTCCATAATAAACCAATATAAAGCCTGGTTATAATCATACGGATAGGCCGGTGTGTACTGCCAGTATATAATATAGATTATTGTTTTCTATGTTAAGACATCTTTAATGTTGCATTTATCCTGCAAGGATCGTATCAATTAATGGTTACATTATTTTGGCGAAATTTGTTTATTTATTTTTGGTCTTTTAATTATTTTTATAAAAGTAAAATTTTCTTGATATCGAAAATATTTAATAATTTGTTTCTACTAGTTTCTACTAGTTTACTCTAACATGACAGATAGAGAGTTATGTTCCCTTTGCTGCTATTTAGGTTAGCTTGGAAACTTAGCGATATTTTAAAAAAATTTTTTATTTTTTTTTAGTAAAAATTGGACTAAGTTTATATTGAAACATTTCATGACATACTATATCTGAGTTAGATCCACTGGCGGATCCGGGGGGGGGGGCGGTAGGGGCGATCGCCCCCCCCCCCCCCCACTCGGCAGACCCCCCCCCCTGAAGGGGGGGGGCAGGACGAATTATAGTATAGAATTCACACAATTTGTATGCGAATTTATTACTTATGTTAATAATATATACTAATTATTTATATTTCAACCTATTCTTAGATTATTTCGCCCCCCCCCTTTCTAGTATTTTGGCCGATTTGGTAGGGTCGGGAGGGGGCGATGGCATCAATCCGCCCCCCCCCCCCCCCACCATCAACTTTCGAGTGGGGGGGGGGCGGTCCTATTTATCTGTAGAAATCACAGCTAGCTAACAGAATCAATTAAATATCTATATGATTAAAACTTGTTATTGGTATTTTAACCGGTCTTTATATAATTTCGTTCACCTGTTGGCCGATTGGAAAGGGAAGAGCAAATACCTCCACCGCCCTTCCCATCTAAACCCTTTGAGTGGGGGGGGGGCGGTCCTACTTTTATGGAGAAATCATAGTATGTGAACAAAATTAGTCGAATATCTATATAATATAAACAGGTGGAAGTGCGATACATGCAATCCCCTTCCCCCCATCGGACAAATCAATACTTTTTCTTTTTGTATTATAGTAAGAAATTACAAAATTACAAAAATCTGTCGCTAATATAATTTATATATGCTATAAAGTAAATTCTTATATCGAGTCGCCCAACCCCTATTCTTTAATGCAAAATGCAATCAATAGCAGAAATTATAAAAAGGAGCGAGAATTAATCGTTTTCATTTTACCGCCCTTCCCCTTTCCAGACAGAGTTTGTGTAATTTGACATGAATTTATCATAACTATTTTAAGAAAGACTTTGCTTTGGAAAAGTTATAATTCAAACGAAATTTTTCAATATAACAGTCACGGTTGAGATGAGTTCAAAAGCCAGATAATCTTTTCCTAGTCGACTTTTTCCAACCTTTACTCTATCTCATATTTTTCTAGTTAAATAAATTTAGGACTATAACTCACAATTTATGCTTACATTTTATTGAATATTATTAATCGAATTTTTTTTTTCGGCGGCGATCTTCAAAACCTTAATCTAAATATGTGGGGTATCTAATCTTTTCAAAGAACAAATCGGTTTTATTTGCAATGTATTAAGGGACTATAAATTCATATTAGAATATTTTTCTCATTATTCAAAAGGCACTTTATAATAGAATGAATAATGAGCTGCAGGTCAGGAGAATGCGTTACTGCAGTGAAGAATGCCAGAAAATGCTTTTAGCGTTGAGGCTTCGCCCCGAACCTCACTGACGAATAATAAGCTGTAGATGTCAGGAGAATGCGTTTCTGCGGTGAGAAATGCAAGAAAACGCTTTTGATACTTTACTCACGTCCTTCAAACAATAAGAAAATAAACAAATACGTCCTAATTCCTTCCTACGACCTGTATTTCAATACAATGATTGCAATAGGTAACCATTTAAGAGATGTTGCACGTTTTAACTAAATCGAAAACAAAAACAAAATGAATAAATTAATAGAGAACAAAATTCTAATGAAGATTTATTTCATTTAGCTCTTCAACTGACTTCAACACAGACATTGACACAAGGAAACCTAGTGGTGACTAAGGGAACACTGGTTTATATTTTCGGTTGGCCGTCTAGCTCTGGGTATATCAATAAGTGCATATTTTCTTTCTATGTATTATGTGAATTTCTGAAAGTCGTAACCTGATTGCTGCTAGAGACACATTCAACAAATGTTCACATTTTAATAGCGCCGCTTTCATCTATTTTGATGACGTCATTTACATTGATTTTATTTGTGTGCACTAGGAGATCTCCCCTTGTCGCTTCGTCATACTTTTTTATGACGTATATTGTCTTGGCTCGTCTGGTGCATTCACCACAAGTTGTTAGACTGAAGCAAGCTATATTTTGTTCAGCTTTTCAATTTCTCCTTGGATCTGATATTGAATAGCCTTATCGTTGTCCTTGTTAGATATTCTTAAAGGATTATCTTGTGTTTAAGGTGAGTTTTTATTTCATATTGTAAAGTTATTTTTTATTTGGATTCGATCATATTAATATTTTTAGCGGCCCCCGAAAGGGGAAAAGACGCTATTAGCTTTGTGCGAAATGTCTGTCCGTCTGTCCGTCCGTCCCGTTTAGATCTCGTAAACTAGAAAAGATATTGAAAATCCGACATCACAATATTTTAGACCATTCAAAGTTCTGATGCAACGGCTACTTTTTTTTTTCTGAAAGCGAAAATGCTAATTTTTAAAATCAGTTATGTAAGCAGTTTTTTTAAGAGAAAAAGCTAATTAGTATGCATTATAATTTAGACCAAAATTAAAACGAATAGTAATCTTATAAACTTCATTTTTTTAAACCTTTTTTCTATTCAAAAATCTTGAGGATTCGAATAAGAGATTAAACCTCTTCACAATATTTATATTATTTATAGACCAGGAGAGGCTCGGTAAAGCGCTTAGCTTCCGAACCGAGGGTCCCTGGTTCGAATCCTTGGGCGCCTCTGAGTCCACCCAGCTCTAATGGGTACCTGACATTAGTTGGGGAAAAGTAAAGGCGGTTGGTCGTTGTGCTGGCTACATGACACCCTCGTTAACCGTAGGCCACAAAAACAGATGAACTTTACATCATCTGCCCTATAGACCACAAGGTCT
This sequence comes from Biomphalaria glabrata, assembly GCF_947242115.1. Lineage (NCBI taxonomy): Eukaryota > Metazoa > Mollusca > Gastropoda > Planorbidae > Biomphalaria > Biomphalaria glabrata. Next base: position 13,573,445 of record NC_074717.1, on the reverse strand, counting down.
GAAAGGGGAACTAGTTAGGCCAGGTTCACATCTAACTTTGCATTCACTGGCACCTATCCTTTGATCTGCTGCACCATTGGGGCACTACGCATGATCTGTCAACCTTCTTTCTCCATTCTTATCTCTCATTTGTCTTTGATATAATTTCATTCGGATGTTCTTTCTGAAAATATTGAAGCCTGCCTGGGTGGACCACTTCGGGGGCCGATTTTAAGTTTGTGTTTCCACAATCTTTTATTTGTCTTTCTTTAAGGCTTTCGTATCAGGGCTGAAGTTCTCAGTGTCAGGTTTCAGTCTGAGGTTTCAGGAGTGAAATCGCAAGTCTTAGTTTTAGGTTATAGGACTGAGGTTTTCATCTCAGGTTTTCTGTCTGATGTTTCAAGTTTGAGGTTCGAGTCTGAGGTTCCAGATTCCAGATTGCGGACCTGGGCGGTGCTTTGTGAAGTTGTGAGCGTTGATGTTACTATGAACTTATTGATTATTGATCGTCGTTGAGCAGTATCTTGGCTGGAAGATAGATCCACTTGTATGGCCAGTTGTTGTCTTGACATATTGTTGTGAACAATATTACTGAACATTATAAGTTAAGGTGATTATCCGTATATTTAAATACTAATTAAGTATTTATTGTAATCCTATTACAAGTATTGAATTTTCACATCATATTATATATATTTATATTTGATTATCATATCATTGATCATATATTATTTTCATTGTACAAATATTAGATTAAATTCATATTTTGATTTAAATCACCATACACCTCGTTTATTAGTTTTTGCACAACTGGGTGTGTATGGTGAGGCTGTCAGGCTGAATTCGGGGAAATTAGTAATATATGTTATAAAGTAATTATAACACACACACACACATTTGTAATTCACATTGCTTTTAATAACTAAACACATTAATACTTAATAATTTCATACAACAAAGACCTGACAGACGCATGACATTCACATCGACCGATCTTGCTGCCGTTTAAATGTGAGATGATACAATAAACCTAGATCTAGATGTATTAACTGTAATTCCTTGAACGAACATAATCAAAATGAAAACTTGTAAATATACTGAAAACACAAAATTATGTGTTCAAACTATTCATACCACTTTTCTTACTTAAGACTATATTTTGTTATCACAGCATCAATAAACTCGTCCCAGCGAAACTGCCATATGTCGTAGGCCTCTGCTTTCTCCTCAGACGTCATGGTGCTGTAGCTGTAGAGTTAAACAACAATAGAAGCACAGCATTAAAGAAGTACAACTGAGTATTACTTGGCAACAGAAGGGGGAGATAAAATGAACCTATTTGTCAAAGTACATTTTAAGCTGTTAACTTTATTCTCTCATTCTTTCCGATAATCAAATTATATTCAGGTATATACGAAACAATAATAAAAAAAAGACTAAAGTCGATTAATATTCCTGCAATGGAGTGTGTGTGTGTGTGTATGTGTGTGTTCTATGGTGAAGGTGAGAAGAAGCTTAGCGATTGGTTGGTGTCTATGCAATGTGGACGATGCAACATAGGTGGCACTGTCGTAAGCTGTCTAGGCTAGACAAGCCCAGACTGTCAAAGTGAAAAGACATGTTTTTCGTAGTGAGTTAAGTTTAAGTAACGAATTCAGTTCGAGGTCACACCAGAACCTTTGTTGAGAAAGTATTCAAATACAAGCCTGTTCTTCCACAATAATACACCCAACATAAAGAGTAAGAAATCTTACGTGATTGAGTTGATAGCCAGCTGTTTCAGGAGCCTAAGGTCATCGTGGACTGCACCGAGAGCCATGAAGGTCATATAGAAGTCGTGGGATAGTGGAGTAGACAGCCACACTGGTGGGTCATCAGAGCTGATGACCACTGGGGCGCCGTTAGCAATCAGGTAAGCACCAGGGTGATTACGGAGGTCATTGATAAGACCCAAGACCTGGTAAAAAGTAATTTATGACTTTGAGTTTTCTCCAAATAAAAGAAGAATACTGAATGAAATAATGTTTCAAAGCCAATAACTGTTCTATCCAAATTATTCTATGTGGCTAATGGATTAAAACGCTTTTAAGTCAAATTCTTTATCTTAAAAATGTTAAGATTATGGAAAGTAAAGATAAATTACAGTTGACTCTTCATAGCCCGATGTCTGCGGGACTGTAGGATGTCTGCTAACATAAAGCGAGATCGTATATGTCATCATACAGGTTTAATTTTATTTGACGGTATGTTTGGGGCTTTCATGTTTATTACTTAGGCAACCATTTGTGATACATTTTTATAGTTCTACTCCAGTTTAGAAAACAAGTTCCCCTTTCAGGCCTTGCGATTTATAGGGCAGATGTAGTAAAAGTTATCTGTTTCTGTGACCCAACATTAACGAGGTGCCATGTGGCCAGCACAATGACCAACTGCATTTACTTTTCCTTAACTAATGTCAGAACCCATTACAGCTGGGTGGACTTAGAGGCGCCCAAAGATCCCGAAATTTAAAATCCAAGTCGTCACCAGGATTCGATTCCGGCACCTCGGACTGGAAAACAAGCGCTTCACCGCCTCAGCCACAGCCCTACTTTACTTCAATAGCTTTTATTTGAAAAATATTTTAAAGATCCTTTTAGTGACATGCCTACAAATGGCAAAGCTTTGGCAAAGAAGCGTATCTGAAAGAAATTAACATCTGAACAAAAGTAGATCAATGTTTACATTTTCCACAGGATCCTTTAACTTGTACTATAATTCGTAATATAGCATGTGAACTAACTTGCTATATAAATTTTGATATCACAATGTGAACTAACTTGCTATATAAATTTTGATATCACAATGTGAACTAACTTGCTATATAATATGGTGATATATCACTAAAACAAAAGTTTGCGAGTTATTCAGAGCGCATAATATTTGAAAACAACGGTTTTATCAGGGGGAAGCAAAATATGTAGGTCACAGTTGGGTCTGTCTAGATTTCTTCGTAAGTCTCTTTGCTTGTTCCCGCGTGCATCAAGTTTGCGTGTAGTCTACCTCAGTACCTGGTTTGAGATTGGGTTCAGCTCCACGGCGATTTGATTCTTTAACACGGCCTGCATGACCTTCGGGTGGTGATACACTGCGTAGCCGTGACCAATACGAGTAGCGTTCATTAGCACTGAGTCCACCAAGTTAAAATCTACCCACTGAGTCCAGTCTGTAACAGAAACAAGGGTCAAGGTTATTTTCTGAAGTTAACATATACGTTCCATTGATTTGTTCAAGACATTAGGACATCAATTGGATTCTGAACATTTTTTCGCAATTAAAAAAAAAATGTATTTATTCTTTTTTTTTCCTACAATTTAAATTGTTTTTTTTTATTCTAAATGATTTTTTTTTAGCAATAGTGAAAATTGAAAAACAAAAAAGAATATTAGCGAAAAACTAGAATAGTTAAAATATTAAGTTTGAAAAAAAAAAATAAAGCACCATTTTAAATGTGAAGTCATAAAATTCTAAATATTTCAAGACCCCAGAAAATGACATTTTAAAGTTACCCAGATCAAGTTAAAGCAAGAAATGCAACTTGATGCCTATTTTGATTTTGAAAATCACAAAATTCACTTGAAAAATCAATGATAAAAAATGTTTGTGTTATACTTTGACTCCAACTTTAAAACTTCTATGGTAGAGTTGAGGAAGTGATCCTACCAATGGAAATAAGATGCAACAGAAAGATCTTAGGTGTCACAACACCGAATCACATATAAACAGATAAGAAACCGGATCTATATAGCTCTTGGACTCATGATGACTTGCTGACTTAAACTGAAACTCTTGGCCCCATCACAAAGTCCTCAGTGCTCGCAAAGACCTTCCTTCAGATAACAGTAGCAGGAAAAAGATATAGAGGAAGACAGAAAAAACGATGGGAAGACAACATCAAAGAATGGACAGGCCTGTCAGTGAGTGAAGTTCTATCCAAGGCAAAGGACAGAGAGGAATGGATAAAGACGGTTGACAGATCCTGTGTGGTGCCCCAATGGTCCAACAGATTAAGGGATAGGTGAAGGTGAGGAGAATCACTTCAAAAGCTTCTTCAAAAACATGTACGCCCTTGTGTCAAAGTGATGTGCTCAATTCTCATTTTGTTGGAAATACAAAATCTTTTTATAGGGATATGATTAGGATTACGTCAGACATGTCACTCTGAATGTAGATCCTTCACATAAACATAAAGTCTGAATCAGACAAAATGACGTAAGCAATAAAAATATCAATAGTTACTATCACGTATGCCCATCAAACGAAAACTTCAATCGCAGGAATGAAGATTTTACCTGCTGTTTATTCATCTTTTTGTTGCGGCGACAGATTGTGTAATACAATTGTGAGACTCTCTTACCTCTTTCAAACAACCTGTTGAAGACCTTACCTGTTTCTCCGGAGTGAAAGAAGAATGGAGCACGTGACTGGCCATCCTCTTCACTTAATAGTTCATTGGCAAACTCGACGGTCCAGTGGGTGTTGTCCTCCTGTTGGAGCAGGTCGAACCCTTTGATCAGGTCAGGGTACTTTTTCATCAACGCCACCGTTTTCTTGATGTTATCAGCTTGGGATGACGCCCCCCTGAAAACATTTGTTGACAAATTTGTGAAACAAAACGCTCTAATAATTGGCGCTATGTCGTGATTATAACAATATGTAATGCAGTGGTAAATATTTGAGAGGAGGAAAAAGTAACAGATGCAAAGTTTTAGGACCAGCTTAGACAGAATGTTTGTTTTCAACAGATCGTTAGTGGGAACCTTATCATTTGAGTCTTAAGAAGCGTAGTCTGAACTCGACATTCTATAATCTGGTTATGAGGGTCATTGCCCGCCGACCTTCACACTTGGTTTTCTCTGGAGCCTTCAACAGCTCCAGGCCTACTCCTGCATGCTCGACTGGGGCAAAGCTTTGCTGGTTGGTGTTTGGTAAGGCCCTGTTTGACTTTGCACTTTCATCTAATATACTGAGAGCATGTCATGGAAACTAGAAGAGGAGGGTGACATTTAAAACTCAGTTCAACTCTGACGGTATCAGAGAGGATCTTCTGTTGAACTGACTCGTTGATTAAAACCCATCCACATGAATGAATGGTTGAGTTTAAACTTGCCCAGGTCGCAGAGTTTTAGTCTGCGGTTTTCGTGGGACAGCATTTCAATCACTCAAGACATCACTTGGAAATTGATAATATGGTTAAATTGGGCATAGTTGAAGCATTTTGACCTATCAGCGGGTTGTTTTAGTTACAGTTATGATTTTAAAAAATACAAAACTTTACGTAAATGAAAATTTAAAGTGCAACACATTCAGAGTTATATACTTTTGGAATCTCGTTATCTGACAATTTCAAAGCTATTTACCTGCGTCCAGCTATAATAATTTTGACGCCTATAAAATCTGGATGCTCCGATTTGAATTGGTTCACAATGTCTAGTACTAGCTCCAAATAAGCTTCGGTAGCGTCATTCCCATTAGCGTCAGACTAAAGATATGAAAGATATCAATTCCTTTAGATCATTACAAACATTAGCTATCTATCTAATATGTTTTTTTTTGACATGTCTAGATCTAGACTCTTTATGTTGTCTGTTGTATTTATGTGTATTTTTCTGTTGTGTTGTCTTTATATGCGAAACGAGTCCTTGTAATCACAACAAATTTCCGTAAGGATCAATAAAGCAGTCTTAGTCTTAGTCTTAGTCTTAGATCTTTATTGACATGTCTAGATCTAGATCTTTATTGACATGTCTAGATCTAGATCTTTATTGACATGTCTAGATCTAGATCTTTGTTGACATGTCTAGATCTAGATCTTTGTTGACATGTCTAGATCTAGATCTTTGTTGTTTCTAACTTTGAAGTTGTTGTTTTTTTACGTTTCAATTTGTCTATAAGTTTTTGGCTGCAATCCATAAATAGTTTGTGCAATTTTATTTCATTTTTAGCGGCTCCGGTAAGGGGAAAAGCCGCTATTAGGTTTGTGCAAAATGTCCGTTTAACTAGGCCGTGTGACGTAAAGGATTTTTTTTTCCTTTGACGTCATATGGAATGAATTCTTTAAATGAAATGTTAATAAGAACTCGGTGCACTAATGTTTATTAAATCTCGCAAACATTCCCTACTAAGGTTTTGAGTTTTAAACCCCCTACTTGGGGTTTTTGCAGTTAACCCCCCCCTCTTCTATAAAACAAAACAAAACAAAAATGCAAACGAAAATCCCCTAATTCCAAGAGCACAGTTAAGGGAGATTTTGATTTAAAAACCCCCTCCAAAATTTACGATAAACCCCCTCTTCAGTATAAAAAAAAAGTTAATTACGCACTCAAAATGTTATGAGCGTAGCTAAATGGGTTTTGACTTAGTTTTTAGTTTAAACCCTACTTCAGCGGGGTTTGAAGGTAAAAAAAATACCTCTTTAATAATAAAAACAAAGCAAATTATTCACTCAAAATGTTTTAAGGTGTAGTCAAAGGGGTTTTGAGTTTAAACTCCCCTCCAGTGGAGTTTGAAGTTAAAAAGTACCTCTTCAATATAAATAAAAGCAAATTACTCACACTAAAATCTATGAACGCAGCCAAAGGGGTTTTGAGTTTAAACCCCCATTCAGAGGGGTTTTAATGCTAAAAATACCTCTTCAATATAAAAAAAAAGCAAATTACACACTAAAATTATTTGAGCATAGCCAATCCATTCGGGGGTTTTGAGTTTAAACCCCTCTTCTACAGATGGCGTTTGTTTAAAGTTTAAAACCCCTCCAGATGGTTTTGAGTTTAAGATCCCCCTACAGAGCATTTTGAGGTGGAAAACCCCCAACAGATGATTTTGACGATAAAACTTCTCTTTTCGATATAAAATCTAAATCAAACTACAGTCACTTAATTCCAAGAGCGTATTCAAGAGTGGTTACAGACCACTAGATCTAGAATCTATAATGATTTTAATTAGAATATAAATCTAGATTTATTGTAAAAAAAATATAGATTTAGTGTTAAAAATCTAGATTTAGTGTTTAAAAAATCTAGATCTAGTAGAAAAAATCTAGATTAGAAAAAATCCTTTAGCCTACGTAAAACGACTAAAATGTTTGTTTGTTTTACATGTTTCGGATGTTCCTTCAGAGTTGAAGATAATTACTTCCTAGTCCAAACCTCCCGCAGGACGCGGGGGATGGGAGCGGGCAGGGTTTGAACCCTGGACCGTCGATAAATCCGATCTACAGTCCAGCGTGCAAACCACACGACCAGGTCCCAGGTTTATAGATGCTCGCTGTCATCCCCGTCGTTCAGCGGTAGGTTTGATTAATATTTATGATTTATATTATCTTTAAATTAGAAGGAAAATCCGAAACTTGTAAAATATTTAACAGAAAAAAACATTTTTCTAACGCCAAATGAGTCTTTAAAACATAATAACTTTGACAATCAAAGCAAAATCACGTTTTGAATAATCCTTGCAAATAGGTGGTCCTTAAGGGATCTGACGGGGGCCGCCTCTGAGTTTGTGTGATAACACAAACTCTCTTTGTAATCTTGTTAGAAATAATATTTATAGATATTTATAAAATATACTCATATGTAAATACGAGAATGGTTTAGTAAAGAACCCGAATTTCCAAATGAAGATCTCAGGGTACCAGTGAAGGCTGTGATTTGTACATTAAAGCATATTAATAAACACAACTGTATGTACTCTTAGACCGAGTTTCTCTTGACCACATGATGACTACTACCTTGTGTATTTTTACGAGAACAATTGTTTTATAAGGCCTCAGAACTGACCTACGACGTTACAGGTCGCGATGCCAGATGAGCTGTTGGTATAAACTGCCCACAGGTTGCGCGTCGCTTGTCAATGTTGAGGCCTACTGTAACGATAGTCTCGATTTCTATTTGTCGTTCATGATGGAGTTACGTACCTTAGTTCCCGTTTTCATCTCGATGTACTGGACACCATCGTCGTAAAACTCTCGAATCCCTCGCTCCAAGTAGCTCCTGTAAATAAGGACAACATGATGTGCACATACAACAGCGACAACATCTATGAATGAATCGAACTTCTAAGCCTTTTTCTCCTTACGTTTGTATTAAGATGTGGTCAAGTTAAATCTTGAATTTAAATACATTTCTTAAGTGGCCAAGCGTTTTATTTAGCATCAAATGCTCCACAAGTAGAACCCTCCCGCTATGTGAAATTCTTTTCATTTCCGTTCACCAGACATTGATTAAATAACGATCAACTATTCATTCTTAACTGTTCTTAAAAATAAACTGTGATCAAGCAACATTCGACCCCACTAAGGGACGGCTAGAATTAGAGGGTTTGTTCCGAGCCCACAACACGTGACCAGCCTGTCATTCGCCAATGAACCTTGAGGTCCAAAGCGTTCGTAGACACAAAGAAAAGTACTTTTTTAGCGGCCCCGTAAGGGGAAAAGCGCTATTAGGTTTGTGCAAAATATCCGTCTGTCCGTCTGTCACACTAAGATCTCAAAAACTAGAAGAGAATTGAAAAATATTATTTCACCATGCGATGCGGCGTGCAAACTTTAGGTGCAACGGCTATTTTTGGTTTTCTAAAAGCCAACCGTTTAGTTTATTAAATTAATAATGCAAGCGATTTTTTTCATAAAAAACACCAATTCTAAATGTAAGGGAGATAATGTTACAATATGTTAACAAAGAAAGATAGATAATTTTGTGTGTATTTTCAGTATCACAAAGTCAAATATATTTACAAGATGTACAAGAAATGTTCACAACAAATTAAACATTAGTTAAAGGTGTTTTTTCTGGTCAGCTAGCTGCTAAAATTAAAAGAAAACATTTATGTTTGTTTATAAAGGCTAAGAATGCACTTTGTATGTAAATTGTAAATATCATGAACATTTTTTAAAATGGACTTTTAATGCAGCGCCTTTAGCGCATTAGCGTAATGCTATGGCATTTTACCACGCTAAACCAGTTCCTTAAAAAAAATGTAAATAATCAGATTCAAATTATTTTTTGTTTAGTGTCCCAATCAGGATAAAAGCCACCTTTTTTTTTGCTTTTTGTCTTTTGGTCGGTCTGTCGTCACGTTTATATAAAAAACAACAACAACACTATTCGCTATTGAAAATCTGATTTAATCTTCAATGTTCCTTTCGAAACATCTAAAGTTTTAAGTATCTATAATAGATTGTTTCGGATGTTTTTGTGAAAACAAATCAATGCCAACGAATGCTTGTTTGCTCTTCTAACTTAATTTAATTAATGTCCATGCTTAAACATTCCATTTTTTTTTTATGTAACTAGCATATAAATGCTAAATGAAAATCTCTATATTGACTTATATTTCATTAACAATAAAGTTGTTCCGGATATTGTTTTATAAAAAACAAGGTTACAAAAGACAGTTTGTGTGGAAACACAAACTCAAAATCGGCCCCCGAAGTGGTCCACCCAGGCAGGCTTCAATATTTTCAGAAAGAACATCCGAATGAAATTATATCAAAGACAATTGAGAGATAAGAATGGAGAAAGAAGGTTAACAGATCATGTGTAGTGCCCCAACGGTCCCGCAGATCAAAGGATAGATGAAAGTGAATGTAAAGTTAGATGTGAGCCTGGCCTAACTAGTTCTCCTTTCAGACCTTGTGGTCTATAAGGCAGATGATGTAAAGTTCATCTGTTTTTGTGGCCTACGGTTAACGAGGGTGTCATGTAGCCAGCACAACGACCAACCGCCTTTACTTTTCCCCAACTAATGTCAGGTACCCATTAGAGCTGAGTAGACTCAGAGGCGCCCAAAGATTCCAAAGTTGAAAATCCCAGTCATTCATAGGATTCGAACCCGGGACCACCGGTCCGGAAACCAAGCGCTTTACCGCTCAGCCACCGCGCCTCCTCTGGCCTAATTGATGTCTTGTAATTGATCTAATTGTTTTGAAAAGGCTCAATCTCTTATTCGAATCCTCAAAAAAAAAATATGTACATTTTGATTTCTTTTTTTTTTATGTGTGTTGTACCTTCTGTTTGAAAGACTAAACACATCTCTTATCCAACTTATAATAGAGGCAATGAAACTTTGTTTTTGGTTAATGGAGTACATTCCTACCATTGGGTCATTGTAGTGTGATTTTTGTTTTCATTGCTTAAATAACGCTGAAAACTCTTGGGAAAATGTCACGCCTCATTGCTGTCTAGTGAACGGAGTTAGTTTCAATGTTTTTTATACGAGCCATGCCAAAATTGGCATTATCAAATTAATAATTACAACTGACCAGCAAAAAAAACCCTCACTTTCAGCTAAGTTTCAAATAAGCAGTCATCTCAGTCAGTCATGTCAGTCAGTCGTGTCAGTCATGTCCATTCAGTCAGTTATGTCAGTTAGCCATGTCATTTAGTCAGTCATGTCAGTTATGCTAATTAGTCATATCAATCAGTCATGCCAGTCAGTCATGCCAGTCAGTCATGTCATTTAGTCAGTCATGTCAGTTATGTCAGTCAGTTATGTCAGTCAGTTATGTCAGTCAGTCAGTCAGCTCTACAAAGTCTTTTAGTTTAACGATCTGTGTTGTAATTATTTACTGGGATTTCTGAAAGGCTTCATTGATACGAATTTACTTTTGTTATTCTGAGAATTGAGCTAGAGGGAATTAAAATGTTCATCCCCAATTATCCCTGTGTACATATGAGTATGTAGGGACATGAAACAGACAGACGCTGTACAAACTGTGAGAGTTGAATACTACATTACTGTCCAATAAGAACGCCACAAATGGTCACGCTCGACTTATATTCACATTTATCACTTATATTGTTCATGTTTGATTCATCAAATCTATGCTGGCTTAAATAGACCGAATAAATCAATGCTATAAGCCTGTAAGCAGCAAGTAATATAAAAAAATAAATAGCCTCCTATTTTATATCGATATTGATACACGATGGTTCTAATCAAATAGGATCAGAAAGGATTGAATCATAATGGAACGGATCAAATCGGATCCTAAACGGATCTAATCGGATCGCATTTGATCGACTGAATCTAATAGAGTCGAATCGGATGGGATCTTCAATTAATAAAAAAAACGGCCAGTAGTTGGGTGGAACCCACGGGATTCACGTTATTGGCGCAACACTCTATCCACTTCACTACCAGTTCCAGGAATTTTCTGCTTTTCATTCCCCAAACCTTTTTCTTGCCAATCTTTCCCTCCACCCATGAAGAGAATAGCAACTAAATAATAAAAAACAATTTTCTTTATTGAAGCAGTGATGCAATTCAAAACTCCAAAGGGAATATTTCATAAGTCAAACTATTGACAACATACATTAAGCACATAATGTCAACATACTGGAAGCAATAGCTGTTACCTCAAATTTTCTGGGGGTGCCACAAGACCTTTCATCGAGGAGAAGTAGGTCTCAAACTTGCCCCAGACATCGTTAACTGAAGGGTAGGCTTGGAATGGGTCCTTCACCCAGATGGATGTATCGATGATAAGCCTGTGGGACAGAGACACCAGGATACAGAGACATCACGTTGTAGACAGAGACATCAAGTTGTAGACAGAGACATCAGGTTATAGATAGAGACATCATATTATAGATAGAGACATCAGGTTATAGATAGAGACATCAGGTTATAGATAGAGACATCAGGTTATAGATAGAGACATCAGGTTATAGACAGAGACATCAGGTTATGGACAGAGTGTACATTAAGAAAATTGATCACGTTTTGCAAACGATTTGTTGACGAAATCTGTATTTCCATTGTTTATTTTGTTCATTCATTTGCTTAAGAACGTTGGTTGAATAAAAAAAACATGATAATAACCTTTATTTTGTAACACATCAACAATAAGCAGCTAATAATATAAGATTGCTAGATATGAAATTTATATTTCGTATATAGTCAAAGTCTTTGTCTCTATTTGTTAAGGACAGATAAGTTGGAGACATATACGTGAAAAGTCCATAAATATTTGCTATAAGCAACTTTTTAAGTGTTAGAAGATGAGATAAATGTATCATGACAAATGTCACAGTACTCTTATCAAATGTCATCAGTTTAGTGTATTTAAATGTCATCAGAGGATACAAAAATCTTTTTTCCTCTACTTACTGCTCGTCAAACTCGTCTGGATCGTTCGCTGCTGACCTCAGTTCATCCATGGACTGCCAATCTATAAATAGAAATAACATTTAGGTTACCCTCACCAAAGAGTGCTAAATGATGTGCTTGTAGCTTTTATAAAAGCACCCCCCCACTTATTATCATCAAGATGTGTGACTTAGGTCGAGGCCATTCCTTATAGAAGGCCTGAACACTGACCTGCAGCGTCACAACCTGTGGGCAGTTTAGACCAATAGCAATGCGAAGTTTACGGTTGTTGTTTTTTTTATCTCACTAGCATTAAAACAACAAACTTTGAGTTTTGGGTTTCTAGTTCTACCTAAGATGAACTTCGATTGGTGACAAGGCAGGGAGACCTAGGTCTCCCGTAGTGCCCTGGTAAGGAACTCTGCTGTTTGGCGTAGTGCCCTGGTAAGGAACTCTGCTGTGTGGCGTAGTGCCCTGGTAAGGAACTCTGCTGTGTGGCGTAGTGCCCTGGTAAGGAACTCTGCTGTTTGGCGTAGTGCCCTGGTAAGGAACTCTGCTGTGTGGCGTAGTGCCCTGGTAAGGAACTCTGCTGTGTGGCGTAGTGCCCTGGTAAGGAACTCTGCTGTGTGGCGTAGTGCCCTGGTAAGGAACTCTGCTGTGTGGCGTAGTGCCCTGGTAAGGAACTCTGCTGTGTGGCGTAGTGCCCTGGTAAGGAACTCTGCTGTGTGGCGTAGTGCCTTGGTAAGGAACTCTGCTGTGCCTCATAGCTTCCATACAAAACTGGATACGTCTCCCCGCAGCAGCGGACACTCTTGCAAGACGTGCACCACCGTCTCGTCTGATTCCCCACAATGTCGGCAACGGGCATCAAAATTTGGTCAACATAGGAAGGTCTACCAAATTGCCATCCCTGTGGTCTTTCACGCAGTCTTACTTCTAAATGTAAATGGTTTGTTTCTCTTACAACTTTTGTGTTTTGTTTCTTCTTAATGATAAGTCCTTCTTTTTAACATTTTGTATTGCTCAAATGTATATAATCTTGCCATTTTCCAGAGGCGTATCTGAAAGCGTGCACTTTCTAAATTACACTCCTTATCTCTTAGAGGTGTATCTAAGAACTTCTACTTCTACAGTATACTTACCAAGTCCAGGAGGCGTGTCTGAGAACTTGTACTTTCTCGTAGGGTATCTGCCAGGCTCTACACGTGTATACAAGTTAGGCAAGTGTGTCAGAGTCTTGATGACCCAGTCCAATGACGTCATGGCCGAGTCGTGTAGATGAAGTACACCACCTGGAGTTCAAAACCATACAAATACAATGAATGACTGGTCATTGGTCATAAAATAAGTCTGTAAGAGAATGTTCATCGGTCATAAAATAAATTTGTAAGAGACTGGTCATCGGTCATAAAATAAATTTGTAAGAGACTGGTCATCGGTCATAAAATAAATTTGTAAGAGACTGGTTATCGGTCATAAAATAAGTTTGTAAGAGACTGGTTATCGGTCATAAAATAAGATTGTTCTTTGCATTTCTCTGTTGTTTCATTCATTCCCGAGCAAGGTGTTTTCATTTTTTTTGTTATATATACAAAGCTAAAACATGTTTTATTTTGAATTACTTTGAATGTCTTCCCACCATCCACTACACTCCAGAATGAATGTTATAGAACACTTTTGGGTCAAATAGGGGAAGACTTCGTATATGACAAATAATTTGACGCGTAGGGAACATTGAAGAATTGGTAAAGAAATCGCTAGAACTGCAAAGTTCTAACCCTAACCCTAAACATCATTATGATTCTACAAATAAAAAAAAAATATAAAAAAAAATAATTATCAATTTATCAAATTAACAATATATCAACAGGTCGTCGCAAAACCGATTACTTTGGCCAAAAAAAGTGGGCTACTCTATATATGTGTATTTTTTTTTTGCAATTACTGATTTCAGTTTAAGTCAAGACCTAAATTACTTGTTACTATTAATACTAATTCTATACCTTTAGGCATCATCTTAATGATTTTGTAAATGGTGCTGTTGTCTATCCAAGGTTTACTCTTGAAGAAACTTATGGCGGGAGGGTAAGGCGTGGTCGTCCAGATACTTTGTTGAATTGTTTGATTCTTCAGATTCATCAGAAATTTGTTCACGGTTTGTTCCTTTCTGTTCAGAATCTGTTCATGTGGTTTGAAAACATTGTTGATTTATAGCCTTACTTTAGTGTTGTTTTTTAAATAAGGTAGTTTACATTTGTTTAAACTTAAAGTACACAAGAAACTCACTTCTATTCCACTTTTAAAAGAATATCTATTTAAAGTGGAAGAGAAAGTCTCAGACAGTGAAAAGATTTCTCTAAAAAATACCAAAATAAAAACGAAATAGGGATGAAAGATTGACTCTTCACCGTATTCTCTGCCTGCAAGCGATTTTGATTTTGATGAGCACATTTGAAAAGACGCAGGTGAACTCTGTTTCTCATTCTGAACATGTTTATTCCAATATTTAGTTCTTAACCAAAGTTGGCGTAAAAAGTAAACTTATTTATATAAACGTGTATATATATTTTCATCCTTTTTGTGGCCTCGGAGTTAAAGACATACAAAGACGAATTGGAACAAAAAGAACTTTCAGTGAAGTTCCGTAAGGCATTGAGTTCATGAAGTCTCCATAGGTTGCAAGAAAGTCACTTCTACAAGCGACTATCTCACCTGTTGATCAAAGGAAGCGTTTTATAAGTGGTGAATCTCTCCCTGCAATGGTGATATATTAAAGAAAAAAAGATCTACCTGGGGGTCTTCAGCATTAGTATCGAATACCCAAGGATTATAGAGTACCCAAGGATTAGAGAGTACCCAAGGATTAGAGCTTTCGAAAAAAAAAAGGGTTAAACTTTCAAGCAGCTTGTAATAGCACACTTCACTCGTCAGTTTATATTACCTGTTTAGCCCCAACTCTCATGGCCAGTTCCTCATCTATAAATGCCTGACGAGCTTTGTAGTAAGAGTCAGAAAGTCCAGTTACCGTCACAACCAAGGCGAGTAGCCAGACCTGAAGTCGAAGCATTTTTGTTCTTGGAGCTCTTTTATTCTGTTATACAAACAAAAAAAACTGCACTATAATATGCTGTACGATATTCGAAGTAAAATTATTTTTAACAACTTATTTCCAATATAAAAAAAAGCAAAAAGATAAATATATGAAAAACGAAATTAAATAAACTAAATAAAAAAGAAAACGTTTTCGAACTTCACTTTCAGTTATAACAATTTCGACAAAAAATGAAGATTAAAATTTAAAAACCAATAAATGCCGGAGACCAGAAACTAGAATGTGAGGTAACTAGACCTCGTCCCTTAGTTCCAGTGGAGTGAAAAAGCTTACTTAGTGTATATATATACACTTTAGACAACATAATGACGACAGCTTGCTATACTTCAAGATTGAGACATTTAGCCGATAGGTACGCATGTGTTGATGAGAGTTAAAAAAAGATGATATTTCTCTAAAGACCTGTTTAATTGTAGGTTCTAAAATTGTTAAGATAATTGACGACCATTTTGTTGCCATGCGTCATTTCGCTGAGTGCAATACCATAAATGTAAAGAAGAATTTCGTTTAAATAATCTATTATTTAGAGAAGAATGTAAGGTGTATTTATGCCCTTTATAGAATTCTAAACAGTTTGACCAAACTTAATGAAACATGACATAAACGTTCTTTAGATATTAGCGGTTAAAACATATCTAGTAGTTTTATCAAGATTTATTGTCAAAGTGAAGACATTGTAGGAGTTTGTTTATGTTAAACTTCGCTACTTTATGTGCTTGTAAAATGAACCAAAGACACGGCATGTTCTAGGGTTACGTTTCAACAGAGTTCACTGGTGCCAAAACATTTGCAGCCCACGGACCAGATATATTTCCGACACGCATGTCACTGTTAAAATCGTGCGGACCATCACTGTATGTATTCATGAGATTTAACAAATCACATAAACTTCAATACGCATTAAGGTTTAACTGAGATATGATAAGTATTTGTATTTAAATAGGATGGTGTCAGGGGCAGGTATGGCGAGAGTGAATATGTTATTGTGTTGATATTTTGGTATACTAGTTAAATCCCGTTGCTTATGTAGACCCAGGCCCAGGTTATGAATGTGAATAGTCTGCACGTGTTATGAACTGAATGGTTTAGTCTTCATTGAATGTGAGAGAGAGAGAGAGAGAGAGAGAGAGAGAGTGTGTTAGTCAGTGAGGTCTTGTCCCCGGTCCAGGAAGGTTGGACAGTTTCTTCCTGAACTGGTGTTCGTGTATTAATATTTACTGAGAGTTAATCTTTATTAAATCCTACACTCTTAAGCGAGCAATTCTTATATGTATGTATGTATATATATTTATAGTACCAGGTGACCGAGCCTCAACCGGCTGAAAAATTTGTTTAAGGAAAGATATTTACCTATTTCGGAAACATTTTATAATGACAAAAATGAGCTATCGGGTAAAGACTCC
Source organism: Biomphalaria glabrata (assembly GCF_947242115.1). NCBI lineage: Eukaryota > Metazoa > Mollusca > Gastropoda > Planorbidae > Biomphalaria > Biomphalaria glabrata. The sequence goes on along the minus strand of NC_074717.1, from coordinate 13,556,822 downwards.
CGATCCGTAGCGTTGTTTTCGTGTTAAATAAATAAATTATGGCTTTTATACAGCGGTACGTTTATGCTTATAGCATGCTCAGAGCACTATGGTCCAATCTCATTTGTGGACCATTGGGGGGAAGCAGCGATATTCTTGCGAAATGGTTTGAACTTCTTATAGTCCGACAGTCACACTGGGCAGGGCACTTATCCCGTATGGGGGACGAATATATGCCAGGCAATCTTTTTTTTTTAGTGAGCTGAAAGGGGTCGGCGTAACAGAGATGCCTCACAATATCTCTTCTTTAGAATACTAACGCGATGTTTTTAAGTGTCTTAGGGAAAAATGCGCGATTTTACTTTGTTACTAGGTGCACGTTTTACCCTATAAAGTAGAGAATTTGTATCACTTGATGCTTCGTACTAAAGCCATAATGAATATACTAATTGCAATATTAAATGTCTGAACTATACCATTTGAGAACTGCAAAGAATTTCTTCCAAGCCAATAAAAGTCCAATAGTTTTACGCAAATGATGCAATGTAAAACGTTACGACTTGAGCTGTGGTTTTCTATACAGTTGTGGGGACTTAAGAAACTTTCTATTCTAATCGCCATGTACAATTACATTGAGAACATGACAGAACGAAAAAGCAACTCTTCAGATTGTCTTTACCCGATCCTTCATTTTGGTTATTACAAAATATTTCCTATATGACTTTGTGTAAATCCTGAACGCTGAAGCGAGCAATTCTTCTATATAAATAAAATTTTATTTCGAAAAGATTTTCTTTAAAAATTCAAGTTATATGTATATACATATACACATGATAAAAAATTCGCAACTCATTGGCCATAAGGGGAAAACCGTCGACCGTTATATCGGTTTTAATGTTTCATTTTCAAAAAATTAATTTTGGCTAGAATGTTTTATGAATGAAAATTGTCGTCAAACGGGAAAAACACTGCTTACGTCACTATTCTTACAGAAGTACACTAAATTATTTCTTTGCAAACAAGAACAAGTTTTAATGAATCAATTGGCCTAATTTAAACATTTGCGCACCATTCTTATTGTAGATTAATTTATTATGGAACTATGGAAGACTTAGACTTAGACTTAGGTCCTCCCGCGCCGTTCGGCGCATTGGGCGGCAAGCTGTCTCCATAATGATCTGTCACTGGCAATGTCTGAAGCCTCCTCCCACCTGGCGTCCACTGTTCTGAGGTCCTCCATGAAGGTGTGTCGCCAGGTAATACGAGGACGTCCCTGTTTGCGCTTTCCTCGTTTTGGCTTCCATGTTATCGCAGCTCTTGGTGTGCGTAATTCATTTTGACGTAGAACATGTCCCGCAAATCTCATGCGACGCTCAGTCACAACCTCACTAAGTGTTCGACTCCCAGTTCGGCATAGGATTTCCTTGTTTGAGATCCGGTCTGTGTAACTGACTCCCAAAATCCGTCTCAGCCATTTCTGTTGAGCCACATTTAGTCTTTTCTCAATTTTGACAGATGACTTCCACGTCTCACATGCATATGTAGCAGTTGGAATGACGATTGTGTTGAGAAGGTGTATTTTTGTCTCGAGTCCAATGGCTTGGCTAGTCCAAATAGGCTGCAGCCTTTGGAAAATGCTCCCTGCCTTTCCTATTCGGCATGCTACATCATGGTAAGCATCTCCATCATTTGTTATGATGCTGCCAAGGTACGTGAACTTGTCCAGCTCTTCAAGCTTTGACTCGCCAAGTCTGACGGGGACACCCTTTGCCCTATATCCAACTCGCATAATTTTAGTCTTATCCAAGTTTATGCGGAGGCCAATTTTGGGTGCCTCTCTGTCTAGGCTCTCCGTCATTTCTTGAATGCATTTATTTGTAGCCCCGAGTAGTGCAACATCATCAGCAAAGTCCAAGTCCGTCAATCGGAGTTGTTCATGCCATGGAATACCAAAGGCAGTCTGGTCCATTTCTCTCCTCATTATGTAGTCGATGGCTAGGAGGAAAAGGAAGGGAGATAAGATGCACCCCTGTCTCACACCTGTCTCGATTGTAAAAAACTCTGTTGTTCCCTCTTCTGTTTTAATGCAGCAACTAGACTGACTGTAAAGGTGTCGTAGGATCTGGACGAATTTTTCTGGGATACCGTATTCTCTAACTATTTTCCATAGTGATTCTCGGTGGACACTATCAAACGCTTTTTTGAAGTCCACAAAACTGATCGTTAGCCGTTGTTGGTACTCAAGACTTTGTTCTATGATATTTCGTAAAACGAAAATCTGCTCTGTACATGATCTGCCTCTTCGGAAACCTGCTTGTTCTTCTCTGAGCCTTTCATCTACAGACTGTTGAAGCCGTCTCAACAAAACAGTGCTGAAAACTTTGCCTGGAACAGAGAGGAGAGTAATGCCCCTCCAGTTGTTGCAGTCTGCCAAGTTGCCCTTTTTTGGAAGCTTTACAATCACTCCCTTTTGCCAGTCCTCTGGGACTTTTGAAGTTCGCCAACAGAGATTTAAGAGATCAGTCATTCTGTTAACAATGCACTGTAGCCCATATTTTAGCATTTCTGCTGATATCATGTCTAGTCCTGGTGCTTTGTTATTCTTTAGCACTGCTATGGCCATGGTAACCTCCTCAGCAGTTATTGGGTCTGTCTTGACCTTGAGATCATTGTCTGGAGAGGGTTCCTTGAATATGTAAGTTAGGTCTGGCGACAATTGGTTAAGGGTCTCTTTAAAGTGCTCTACACATCTTACATCCTGTTCTTCTTTCGTTAACAAAGTTTTGCCTTGCTTGTCTTTTATTGGTCTTTTATTACTGGATTGAGCAGAAGGGACAAGAGGCACAAGCAGCTGCAAGCAGAAATGACACAAAAACCCTCCATCGAGATCTCACTGGAGTGGACATGGGGCACTATGGAAGAGAAGTAATGAAATTAAATTTGCCGATGTATGATTAGTTATTGTGTTTTAAGTGCTTTATAAACTCTTTACGCTTTGATTGTGTAAAGCCGTGTAGGTAGCTTTTACTTTGTTGTTTATTTTGCTGGTGACCTCCAGCTGTCTCGTTCTGAAGCCGCATGCAACCAGGTGCTTTCTTCTATGTCAGCTAAGGCAAGTAGGCGCCTAAGCTGGTCTTTAAAGTGTTTCCTTGGGGCACCTCTGTTACGTCGACCACTTTTTACCTCTCTAAAAAGACAGCCTCTGGCATACGTTCGTCTCCCATACGGAATACGTGCCCTGCCAGCGTAACTGTCGGACCCTAAGAAGTCCCTCTACACAAAGGCCGCTGGATACATATTTGAAATCAAAAGAAAATCCGCTGCCGAGGACAGACGCAGAAGACGAAAAGAAAATCTTAATCAACCACCGAAGGAGAATGGTTATGCTTGCCCTTGATGTGGCAAAATATGTAGGTCACAGCTGGGTCTGCGTTGCCACGGGAAATACTGCAATCCTCATTAATCTTCGGACTCGAAGACAAGCCTTATTTTTATTATTATTATTATTTTGCTGGTGAATTATTAGCATGTGTTTAAGCTTCGAAGTCTACTGTCCCGTACCAAAACAAAGGAAATGGTCATAACACAGCTTCTCTACGCCTTACTTGCTCACACTAAACATGAGATCCATCTAGCGGTCAACGAGTTTGCGTACGTTGCAGTCTTTTTTGATTTAACTATAAACCTCGGTAAAAATCGTGAGGTTAGGGCGTGGAGACGGAAGGCCCAGGAGAGATCTGAATGGAGGGATGGGTTGAAAAAGGCTGAAACTCCATGGGCTGTAGCGCCACTGGGATGGATGGACGGCAAAAGCCGGTATGAGCTTCTTATAGTCCGTATGGGGACTAACATATGCCAAAGGCAAGGTGGTCGGCGTAACAGAGGTGCCCCATGCAATAGTTTAAATCTATTTTTAAAAAATGCGCCATTTTACTTTGTCACCAAGTGCCTGTTTTACCCTATAACGTTGAGTTTGCGTCACTTGATGTTTCGTACTAAAGCCATAATGAATATGCTAATTCCATAATTAAATGTCTTAACGTAAGCATCTGAAAAGTTACACTGCAAATACTTTCTTCCAAGCCAATAATAGTAAAATAGTTTTACGCAAAAGATGCATTGTAAAACGACCCGACGTGAGTTGTGGTTTGTCTCGACTACGCTAGAATCTAGACTGTAGGAGAACTTCTACCCTAATCGCCATGTACAATTACAGAACTGACAGAACAAAAAAGCTAAGCTTGGTCAACAAAGTAAAAGTCACCTAAACGGCTCTCCGTAATTAAAGTGTAAACAATAGGGTTTGTTGGACTAGTCCGTTTCGTTTCTTTGATTAAAAAGTATTGGGCCGGAAGTCGCTTTTTTTTATTTATTTATTTTATGAGTATTTTACCCAAGATCTGTGTTGTTTTTTTAGGACTAGCTTATTTCATGTACCCGGCATTTTCCGATACACAATTTAATACACAAAGTAATTGTTGAAAAAAATTGTAGTGATTTTAAACTTTAAATGATTACTTAAAAAGGTGTTACGCTAATCAATTTGAATATTATTTTGTTATGAATGTCACTGTTTATTTTGTGTCTGTTCTAGTTTCTTAAATTTTTCTTGAGTAAAGGGGTCGTTTTTCTCCTAAGGGTATACCTGATTTCTCCAAGCAGCCTTTGTAAAATATTGGTCCTAAATAATGCTATGTTTATAAACGAAAAATCGCATGGCTGCATTATGATGAATGTACGTGTTAGTTCAATATATTTTTTATTACTAGGTAACTATAAATAACCGCATAAATAGATGTAAGTTTATTTTTTTTTCTGTTAGATAAAGTCATATGGCAAATTTTTGTTTATATCCTAATTCTAAAAAGGAATAATAATAGAATTATACAGTAAAAATATTCACTAAGTTTTTCTTTTAATAGTTTTGAAAGTCTGAGTTTGTGTTTTTGCAGATGTACACAAGCTACACTATGAGTCAGTCCATCTCTTCTGACTATTTAGAAATGAGAGTAAAAATGTAGGCTTCGATATTTTTAGCCTGAATTTAAGAAGTTACAATCTTCAAACAACTAATATATTGCCTCTTCCATAAAACTTTGTACTTAAAAAATAAATTTATCCAATGCTCGAAATCCTGCTTGTATACTTAGGCCCTATTTAAATCGATCCGGTATCAATGTATTAAGTAGCAATAACCCCGCAAAAAAATTTAATGAAAGAAGATTGAGATATAGCCTACATATATTTTTGTGACGGTACGCACCGGTACTGGGTACCGGCACTTTTTTTCAATGTCGGGAAAAATGATTACTTTTCTTGTAATTCAACGTTAATTGTTAATTTATTATTAGTTGAAAGTTAGGCAATCTATCACTGAGTACACGAGCCTCTTTTTTATTTTTACAAAATAAAAAGAACTTTATATACTTTCAGCCGACATGCCGTATTATTAAAAACACAGCTATGTGAACTTCTCAATCATCTCTAGAGTGTTAGACAGTCATTATTTTAGACTAGATTTAAGTAGAGTCTAGACCTAGATTTAATAGGCCTATTATTATAAAAAAAATAAAAAATCAGTCATTATAGACATCAATTGTCTAATGAAAGAATGTTCGTCAGGAAATTTGTAATCACAGATATAAGGAACTAATTAATGTAAAAAATGCTTTTGAAACACAAAATTGAAGATTAATTTTATTATATAATGAAATCAATGGATCTTCTTTTGTATTTTCATGTGTCAAAGTAAAAAAAAAATATCTGCGCAAAGTGTATTTCTTAAAATTAGATCTAGGTCTAAATCCTTTCGATCTTTTCTCATGTCAACATTGTAGACATGGCCTAGATCCATAAAATACTATAACTTTAATAGAGTCGGACAACTTTATTTTTTTTAGGGTCTTAAGTTTTTTTTTAGGGCTACAATACATACACTAAGGTCTAAGTTGGTACCCAAGAAACATTCCTGCCAAGTATTATCAAGATTGGTCAAGCGGTTTTGATGTCTATAAGTAACATACATACATCTCACATTCTACTTTATAGTATAGATATACTAATGGAGAGATGATATGAGGTGTTAGCTAATAGCGTTGCTCAAGAAACAAACCTGGGTTTTTCTAAACTCTAATACTTGGTATGTAATAGTAAAACAGCACCTACCTAAATAAATCGTAACTAGCAATCAAAAACCTATATTTATTGTAGTATATATAGGTCTGTGGTTGTATTTTATATAGCCTTCGTAACTTCTTCTATAGAGAAATGACTTTTTGTAATTTCTTTTACTGAAAATTGGGCTATTCGCGTCTGACACATATATAAATTTTATGTTCAGCAACAAACCCTATTATTAAAACTCGCAAATCACAATCACCAAACATAATTTAATTTTACGACGGGGAGGGGGTATCTGGAAGCGGGTTTCCTTCATACCTTTATACAAACCTTGTGTTCGAGTACGAAGATTAGGGAGGAGGGCAGTATTTTAAGTGGCTACGTAGCACCAGCTGCGACCTTTATATTTTGACACATCCAACGCAAACATAACCATTATATGCAGGTGGTCGATTTTGATTCTCTTTTCGCCGTCTATGTCTGTCCTTGGCAGTCGATTTTCTTTTGTATATCCAGCGGCCTATCTAGTTCTGAAGCCGCCTGCAGTCAGCTGCTCTCATCTATGTCAGTTAAAGCAAGTTGGTGCCTAAGCTGTTCTTTAAAGCGTTTCTGTGGGACATCTCTGTTACGTCTACCACCTTTCAGCTCACAAAAATAACTGCCTTTTGAAAAAGTTCGCCCCCCCCTCTCTATACTGGATAGTGCTTTCTACAGCATGACTGTCGAAGCGTAAGAAGTCCCTCTATACTGTCCATACTGACGTTCGCTAGAACATCGCTGATTGTAGTGCGGTCTCGTCAACGTATGTCCATGAAGGTGTGAAAACCTCTTTGGTGAAAACGTTCAAGAAGTCTTAGTTGCTTTCTGTATAGTTCCCATGTCTCAGATCCAAATAGAAGGGTTGAGAGAACAACTGCTTGGTAGACATTAATTTTTGTCGGCAGGCGGAGCGATTCATTCTGTTAACTCACTTCTGGAGGCGTCCAAAAGCACCACTGGCCCTGGCCAGACAGTTTTCGAATTCCGTAGAAATCGATCATTCGATACTATGCTTCCTAGAAATGTGAAGTGGTCTACCATGTCAAGGGGATCTCCATTTACGGGGATCTTTGGGGCTGAGTAGGTTTTATTGTAAAATTGATTTGATAAATCCTTCTTTTCGATAGTAACGCGATGTTTCTATGTCTTTATGCTTCTTTTGTGAAAAGTAAAAAAAAAAGTCCATGTTTTAACCTAGAGATATTGAATCATGAAGTTTCATACTAAAGACTTAATGACTTAAAGAATAATTATAATATTAACGTCTAGACGTAACCATTTGAGATGTTACACTGTAAAGACTTTTTTACAAACCAATAACAGCCCGTTACTTAAAAAAAATTCTGTATTGGGACTTTAGAGACTTTCTATTCTAATCGCCATATACATTGTCATTTAGAACTAAAGAGAACAATAAAGCAACTCTTCGGATTGAGAGTCTTTACCTGATCCTCATTTTTGTTATTAAAAAATGTTTCCAAAATAAGTAAATATCTTTCCTCAGTAAATTATTCAACCGAGCGAGGCGAGGCCACCTGGTACTATTAAAGTATTATTGTTATTCGTGGATGGCTGGAGTTGGAGTTGAAGTATACTGAGTATTAATTGTCTTGTTTGAGTAACCCCTAACGGGCCAAACGAGAAACGAACTTAACAGATATTTATTTGCATTTAAAATAGGATGGGATATATATTAGCATTTATATAGGATGGGGTAAGTCTATGTATTTACGTTTAACTACTATAGGTTATATATAAATGTTTAACTACGATACTGTACAATCAGGGCAAGATTTAATTATAGGGAACACAATCTATAGCTTTGGCCTTCAAGAAATATTTAGAACTGACATATAATATTTGGCCTTAGAAAGAGTTCCATCAGCTCTGTCAAAGACCCTTATCTCAAATAGCTCTATCTGGACCCCTAATCTCAAAAGCTCCATCAAAGCCTTTACTCTCAAAGAGCTCCATCTTGGCACCTAATCTCAAAGAGCTCCATTCACTGGCGGATCCAGGGGGGGAGGGGCGGTAGGGGCGATGGCCCCCCCCCCACGCGGCCGACCCCCCCCCACAACGCTTTTGGAGTCGGGGCCTCGCTCCGAACCCCACTAATAAATAATGAGCTGTAGATGTCAGGAGAATGCGTTTCGGCCGTGAAAAATGCAAGAAAACGCTTTTGGCGTCAACATGACTGTTTTTTTGTTGTTTTTTTTTCGCCGAGCATTGAGAAACAGTGTTATTTTATTCTCATATATCGAATATATATATATATATATATATATATATATATATATGATTTACGCACGTTTATGCATAGGGTTAGGGTTTACTGGGCGTTAGGAAAGAAATCGCCCCCCCCCCCCCACTCCAAAGTTCTGGATCGCCAGTGGCTCCATTAGGGCCCCTTATTTCAAAGAGCTCCATCAAGACCTCTTATCTCAAAGAGCTCAATCAGGGCCCCTAATCTCAAAGAACATAGAACCTTTTCAAGTTAAACGTTATATTATTATTATGTTAAAAGCGAACTAATATTCTTTCCCAGGGTCGAGCTTCGTAAGAGAGAAACAAAATCCATTTTAGTTCCTTTGTCAGTGTCCACTGAGAAATGTTCTGCGCATGTTGGAGGTCTACAGCAGTACCGACTTCTGACAGGCAACAAGAATCATCATAGGGATGTTTAGGCCTTCGAATGTGACTGTGAGTCGGAAGTCACTATGCCCTGGTCTGATATAACAACCATGTATATTGTCGCTTAATTATTAATATTATTATTATATGTATTTAAGTTTTACCAACCCAGAGTCTGTGTTGAAGTACAAGTTACAGTAAGTAGTTGATGTATCTCTGTCGGTTTTCTCAATATTTTGCGTACAGGTTTTCCTATTTCAGACCTCGAGTCCTACCAAACAGAACAACAGAAAGGGATTAACTCAACACTTCTCATATTTATTATGACACGTTGACTGTGTTCTCAAATGGTATGCATTGAACTTACGGCTGTTGAGTTCAGTGACTGACATTTATTAAATGTTAACCTTCATTTAGCCTAGATATGATATTTTATGTATGAATAGTGAAGTAGTACATGACTTTCTGAATTTAAGATATGTGAAATAAATATTTTCTGAACTGATCCCTGGGGTGGAAGGCAGGAGACAGTCCCCCAATGCCCAATACGATATCACACTAAAGATGATCAAATCATTAACCCTTTTCAGTCAGCCTCGTTTCAAATGCTCCATACACGTAACCACCTTAGTTATTGTGGAAGAAGGCACCTTTTCTTTTTACCACTTTTGGGGACACAACTATGCAATTGCTTTCCATTTGCTTGGAAAATTGAAAGCTTGGGATTTACACACCAGGATCGGACTTAGGCATTGGCAAACTAGGCAGCTGCATAGGGATTGGTGGGGGCCTCGCATAGAATCTCAAAGCATCACTTTCAGCACGAAGAAGTTACACAATCTTCGCTACAAAGTTGTCAGGTAGTCAGCTGGTTTAGAACAACTTCCGAACTAATCGTCCATTCTCTGCACTATTCACAATCTATTCAAGACTTTGCAAGTTGCTTTGAGTTGACGTTTTATCAAATATATTTGACTACCTTTTACGGTTGCGACTTTTTCGAATATAAACTGAATGCTACTGAAATTATGATAGCTAGTTGTAGGCTTTTAGGGTTATTTTTGTTTTTCAAATTTCATTTTGGGTTACCAGTTCACGTTGCCTAGGGCCTTCAATTACCTGATGCCAGCTCTACACGAACACACATTTTGGGTCAAGTGTGCAATTCACGCCCAACGGAACCATAGAGACTCAAATATATGGAACAAATTGTGTCCTTTACACAGCCATGTTTCTAGCTAAGGACTGGCTGACCAAAATAAAGGAATCCAGCCAAGAGTCAATGATTTACTGGTACAGTGCTCTACGTACATTGAACGATAGACAAAAATATTGTCAAAACTCACTGCTGCACATTACTTTCATACAGAAAAGAAGGTGCGCACTATTTAGCGCACTATTCTGTACGGGGGGGGGGGGGGGTGCAATGTTTGGAAGAGACTGAAGCTCTTCAGTAAAAAGTAAAAATTAAAAGTAATAGCAAGCTCTGCTGAGACTGGAGAAATAGATGCCTTGCCCTGGGTAACTGTTATTTTAGGATGCTATCGCCTTTAACATGATACAACACTGAAGAGCTGGTGAAACTGAAATTAGACTGTAATGGCGGAGTTATGCCCAAAGACTTAAAGTCTCTTTGTGTTTATTTATTGTGTCGTTAATCATCCTTCAACATACTGCTCTGAAAGTTGCGCAGCTTATAACATATAAAATACAATTAGTTGGCACATGTTATTATTATTATAACGGCAACCTTAGAGTTCATTTGTAATTTACACGTGGATACGTTGTCTCATTATGTTTTGCTCATACAGTCGAGAGTTTCAACTATTATTATGTTCAACTTTGATGTTTTCTCTACGCTCAGTCCCGCATTCATTATCAGACATTTAGTTTAATACAATGCTGTTTGAATTACTGTATATATCTAGGTCACCTTATATTACTATATTGCAACACAGAGCTTTACCACGTTTGTATTTAAATATGTGCTCTTCAGAGACCTGTGACATATTGTATCCTAGATACTGTCTTCAGGTCATAATTGTTAAGTACATCAGTTGACCGTGTTTGACCCGTATTGCAACCTCCTCCCGCTTTTTTGATCGTTGTATCGTGTTGAGGGTCATTCTAGTAAGTCAACACCCTAGCTTAAAGAGGTTAAGTATCGGAGATCCACGTTGCATCCAAATATAATTTAATATCCCAAACTTTAATCATATAATAATCATAAGTTATACTTTATGAATAAAACATATTATAACATTAATTAAAATTATACACCCACTTTGCATGTATTCAAACCAAGCAGAATTAACAAATGACCAGAGGCGTAGTGAAGGGAAGGGCAAGGGGTACGATGCCACTGGCACCACCCCTAGGTGGCAAAGAGGTGCCAAAAATACAAATTATTGTAGATATTTTAGTAAGGTAATACATTCTAAGGTTATTTGTACTATATTATTGTTAAATATTTTATATTATAAGCTTATATATCTATGTGATATTCATGGAAAATGGAATGGAGGCGTCAATAAAATTTTCTTGCCCCGGGCGCACGTTTTACTCACTACGCCTCTGCAAATGACTCCAAATTTTCAATTTTGTCCACAATCTAAATATACTTATAGAAATATCTGCATTCTTATTATTGTTAGGGAACGAATTACTAGCTCGTTGGCCAAAACCTGAAAACTCTATTTCGACAATTACATTTTTTCAAAGTATAAAAATAACAAAATTTCAATGTGGTTTTTCGAACTAGGTCCATATCTAGGTCAAACATCGATATTGAAACGACTATTGCGTTCTTAAAAGGACCAACGCTTTCGGGAATTTTTCTAAATGTAAGGCGTTATTGATGATTGATTGTTGAATATTTCGACTTAAAATTAAAGAATTGTACGCACCGTCTACATATGAACATTAAGTTTTGATCATGCAACAAACTTTTTTTTTCAATCTAATCTACATCTATGCAAAATAATCATTCTGTAAGAAGCAAAGAATATATAATGACTTTTGAAGTTCTGCTGATTAATCCTCGGACTCGAGTACAATCTTTATTGTAAGTTGTATAAAGTAGGTATTGTATTTTTTTTGTAAAGTAATTTCTAAATGCTTTTCTTTTTAGAAACTAACTTTAAATTAAACTGAGAGTGGCCCACTATCCTAGTGACCTAATCTGAGATGAGTTGACACAGTTTCTGTGCCATCTGGTCCTTGTCTTTGACCTTGAGATATGAGGTCATTGGTTAAGCCCCCAAATGTCTTCTGTCTTGTACTCTAAACACTCGGTTGACCCATAGTTTAACGTCATCACTACAATTATCATGAAAAACAAACGCAAACATTTATTCCTAGTCCCAATTATCTGCATTCTATGTGAGTTATGTTTGAGACTTTTAAACTGCTGTTTAACTGTTGCACGACCCGAAATAATTGTAACTCGGCCCGCTAATTATCAGTGCTCTCCTCCAGACGATGTGTTGATCGTTTAACCCCCCAGCCCCCCACGGATTATCCCCTCCCGCTTTTTCCCTCCCTCTTGAATATTTTATATACTGAACTATTTTCTTACTAAGTGCTACTGTGAGAATTTAAGCAACAGCGTGAGGAAAACTAAAGCAAACTAGAGTTACCTAATCCCATGAAACAACGTAGCTTGGCTTCGAGGTTACAATTCCCCAGAAATCTATATTATAAAGTAGAAAGTAAGGCGTATGTATGTATGTATGTATGTATGTATGTATGTATTAATGTATGTATGTATGTAACGAATAGAAATCAAGACCGTTTGACCAATCTTGATAAAACTTGACAGAAATGTTCCTTGGGTACCAACCGTAGTGTATGTATTGTAGCTCTAATAAAAAGACCCTTAAAAAAAAGTTGACCAACTCTATGAAAGCATTATAACTTCATTGATCTAGGCTATGTTTACCATATTTACATGAAAAGATCGAAAGGATCTAGATCTAGATCTAATTTTAGAAACTACACTTTGCGCAGATAGTTTTTTATTTTGACACATAAAAATACAAAATATAGTCTATTGATTTCATAATTTAATAAAATTAAGCTTCAAATGTGTGTTTTACATAAATTCGTTCCTTATATCTGCGTATTTTGGAATTCCTTACGAACATTCTTTCAATAGACATTACGCGAAATGTTACACATCTTTCTATTCCTAGGTCTAAAACTCTAATTCAACTCTAAGACGATTCAACTTCTCTTCGCAAAGATAGTTTTATAATTAAACACATGAACATATTAATAATAGTCCATTCATTTCATATTTTAATCAAATTAACATTCAAATTTGTTTTTCTAAAACATTTTTACATAGATCTACATTCGTTCACCAATATTTTCATAAAAAATTGAATTCAGGTCAATTAGCTATTTTTAGCTCCATTCATAATATTTTTTAATCGTGAATTCATGCATTCGCTTTACTTATAACATTATTATTTTCTTTAATTGTTTTAAATGCACTATATCAGTGACTATATCAGCAATACGCAAGTTGAGACCCGCGGGCAGCGGGTTATATCTGTCTAGTTAATAATTATTAACAAATATATATATATATATATATATATATATATATATATATATATATATATATATATATATATATATATATATACATATATATAAAACTTTAAAAAAAAAAAAAAACAAAGAATATATTTAGCGTATTTCTATCAATTAAATTTGATCAGTCACGTTGCAAAAATTGTAATAGATCTAGACTAACAATAAAAAATAAAATTAAATAAAAATTCAAAAAATGTCGAACGACCTTGATTCAAATTCATGGATCAAGGCTTCTTAAGACAACACAGTAACCACTCTGCCAGTGGAGAGCTAATGAACATGTAAGTTATCTAGTCTCGTCCTATTTGTTTGAAGTCATTTTACACCACCACTTCAGACATTTACAATTTTTTCCCTTTTTCGATAGACCGAACAAAATATTTAATTACCAATAACTAATTGGTTACATTTTTTATCGGTTCTTGTGTAGTCAGGTAAAAGAAAAAATTTTGCAGCTTGATCCGAGATTGGATGTGGGAGACATAAAAAAATACAAACTTTTGACCTGACACACAGCGTAGATATAAGCTTTGTAACAAGCAAATGACAAAAGACAACTTATTAAAGCCAAAGCTTATCTAAGGGGAAATTATTTCTAATTATTGCCATTTATCTGAAAACTACAGAGTTTAGCTCCCTTTCAATTATATACAAAACGTTATAAGGATACTAAATTCATATACATATCCACATCTCTCATTAAGTAGCATTTATTTTCCTTATTTCGAAATCAAACAAAATATTTAATCACCAACAATCAATTAACTATATGTTTATTTATTTTTTTTTTGGTCAGGTGCAATGAATAATTGTGCAAAGTTTTTACTTGATCCGAGAAAGGGAAAGGGAAGAACATGCTTAAACTTTTTACCAGACGGAAAGAGCGAGTTGATATAGTAATAATAAAGTTTGTCTTTGAGTACGAAGATTAGTGAGGAGTGCAGTATTTCCCGTGGCTGCGCAGTCCCAGCTATGACCTACATATTTTGCCACTTCCAAGGCAAGCATAAGCATTGTCCGCAGGTGGTCGATTTAGATTTTCTGCTTTTGTCCTCGGCAGCAGATTTTCTTTTGGTCTCAAATGTGTATCCCGCGGCCTTCGTGAGTGACCTCTAGCTGTCTCGTTCTGTGGCCGCATGCAACCATGTGCTCTCCTCTATGTCAGCCAAGGAAAGCTGGTCTTTGAAGCGTTTCCGCTGGGCGCCTCTGTTACGTTGACCACCTTTTAGCTCAACAAAAAAGACTGCCTTTTGCATACGTTCGTCTCCCATACGGAATACGTGCCCTACCCAGAGTAACTGCCGGACCAAAAGAAGTCCCTCTATACTGTCAATACGGCATTCTCAAGTGCATCGCTGTTTGTAGTGCTGTCTTTCCACCGTATGTCCATGATGGAGCGCAAGCATCTTTGGTGGAAGCGCTCAAGAAGTCTTAGATGTTTTCTGTATAGTGTCCATGTCTCAGAGCCAAACAGAAGGGTTGAGAGAGCCACCGCCTGGTAGAGTTGATATAAGCTTTGAAGAAAGAGCCTGCTTGGACCTTAACTGCTTATATTTCAATCTACCTGTCTCTTGCTCAATGTCTGCGTCGTTATTTCTTCACAATAAAGACACATCACACAAACACACATAAAATAACAAAGACTTACATAAAGCTTCTAAATTAAAAGACTGCCCCTTCTTTCAATTCTTTGTGCCTTAAAAGAAATTAGAATTAATATCTACAAATGAACGATAGCTATAATAGAATTCAAAAAAAAAGATAATCGAATAGATTAGTTTGTTGCCAAAATACAAACCCTGTTATGTTACAATGAAAAATAAATCACTGCTTAGGTAACCAGCAGTATTAGAGACTTCAGGTACAATATTGTCGTATGTCATTTAAATAAACATGTCAGCGCTTCTGAATAATAAAGCTATCAATAGTCATCAAGGCAAATGTTATGAAATCGACTTTGAACTGGTACATTTGACATTATGAAACGTAAATGTACATTAAAGGTTTTATTACGAAACTAAAAGTATTCAAAACAACTTTGGGGTAATAAAAGCATAATGACTGCATTTGTGTGAATTGCGGTAAACCATAAGGACAAAGAAGCCGAGAGGACCGGAAAGAGCTGGGAAAGCATCAAAAAACTCCGCCCGAGTTGCAAAAATGAGAGTCATCTTTCCATTGTGTCCAAACTATTGAGTGTGCTCTGTCGCCTCGATTGTTAATACAGAGTAGATTACTTCCCCCCCCCTTTTATTTTAACGTGAGGTAGAAATAAAAAAAAAAGAGTGATATTTCAACGGTCCTGCCCCCTGCTAGTTTGTTCTTTCTCCCCCCCCCCTCTTGTATATCCGCAGAGTGATTTTTCCTTTACTCCTTACTACTCGACAAAACTTTTGAGGGAAGAAGAGAATTATATATATATAGATAGATTCCTGCTATGTACCAACATATACCGTAAGCCTTTTGCCAAAGAGAGTGTGACATTGCGAAGAAAGGATAACTAGCTCTTCTTTCATTCCTACCACTTAGACAATTTACTCTGCTGTATTTCTACCTTGTAGTCTTTTTCATCAGGGCGCTAGACTGAGGCTAGGAGAAATAAACAAGGAATCCATTTCTATTAAGGAATTTATCATTTATACATGGAGCGACTATAGGGGCTGACGAGAATATCAAGTACCAGTTTCGCCAAGCATTAGACGCCACTAACGGCAGCATATTGTGTCTTAAAGAATGCAGGAGAGCTGATCAGCATGCGTTCATAAAGTATTAACAAGGCCATGCAAATAGAATGCATCAAGCAACTTTAACCTGCTGGTGTACATGTGTGGACATTTGAAACAGTCACACAGAATCTACTTTCTAAGAGTGATAACCTTGTAAGTGAAGGAATCTCACATTTGTTTGCCATTTCAAAAAAAAAAAAAAAAGAATAACTAAGCTAACATCATCTTTTTTATATCATGTGAACAAATACGTATCGCAACAGTCAAACAGAAGTCAGAATAGATGAGTTCAATATTTAAATAGTCCTAATTAAAAAAAAAACAAGGCAAGAACTTTGCACTTACAACTATATTTGTAGATAATGTGGAAGTTATTTTTCTTTTTCGATATAAAAAAAAAAACAATTACCAATAATTAATGTACTAATTGGTTACTTTTTTTTACAATCATGTTTTGTCAGTTATAATAAATAATTTTTTAAAGCTTTAGTATAATCCGAGAATGGGTGTGAGAGAAATAACGTGTTCTATTATTTAAAGGGACAAAACCCGACATATTTAACCATTTCCCAAACCCCCTCAACTCACCCCGAAAAAATCCTGGTTACACGATGTATAAATCTACTCAGAGTATATAAAATTCTAGTTTGGTAATACAGAACCCGAGATGAACTCCAATTGGTGGCAAGACTGGAAGGGCTAATCCTCCCATAGAGCCTTGATAATACAGAATCAGACATGGCAACATGAAAAGACAGTAGTCTAGGCTAGAATCTAAATATTAGACCTAGATATATGCTATAGATAATTCTAGTTTGGGGATAGGGCTATAGATCCAGACTTAGAAGATGGTGCGCAAAATGTTCATAGACGTGTATTTATCTATTTGACTATTTAGTAAATCCACGTGGAAATAGCCGCTGACATATTTATATGCTCATTATACGCCCCTAGGTTTTAAAGGTTGTCATGGCCAGGGGTGTCAATGGGGTTAAGCTCCCATTGTCTATAAAATACTCCAAATGGCATGCGTCTCGAATAGCCTCTGACAAGTAAGTCCAGCACCTGGCCTGCTCGTGTGGCTTAGATATTAAGCCCGGCGAAACTGCTCTTACTAACAGGTGAAGGGGTGAAGGCGGATACCTGGCGCCACAAAACCGGGAGCTTCGGGCAGATGGAGCTCGTTAGCCTAGTAAGGCAGTTCATCTTGGAGAGGGGTACTCTGACTTCAAACCCCCGTTGCCTTGCGGTACTGAGGCTTCAGGAGACAACCTCGAGGAGAAATCAGGAGTGAAGCCCCTTAGGCGTTGGGAGTATCAGCTAAGAAATTCCCTCCGGCAGCTTCTACAATTGAGTTGGTGCCAAATGTAATGTATACGTCCCTACCACCACCCCCTGGATCCGCCTCCTTTAGGGTGTGTGTGTGTGTGTGTACCATCATTCTGTCCATTATATCGTTAGGTAACACGGAATGTACCCATTATTTGATAATGGGTTACTAAGGAGTTAGGATGGGTGCAGGAAAAAACAACACACACAAAACAACACGTTCATGTCCTTACACTACGAAACATATTGAATGATTCTTTCCTTCCTTTGAACTCTGCAGTATTTTCTTTCATCTTTCCTTACAGTTTTATAGTGCATTCATTTCATTTGATATTCCCACTTCCCTAATCAAATAATGACACATTATACTGGGAACTATAGAAGCAAACACAGTCTCAAAACTTGGGCACTGGATCTCAAATACAAATGAGAAGTTCTTCAACTTAATATACTTTCAAATGTATGATTACACTTTCCTGAACACAGTCTAGTCACACAGTAGACATGTTCAGTTTGAAGTAGAAACGCTTTAACCAATCAAAATGGTCTATTTTGTTTTCGTCTCTATTGTGAAAAGTTTTTAAAAAAATGGCTTCCTTCCCGGTCAAATGAAGTAAATTGACTTTGTATTATGGCTGCCTGGTCATGCGGTTTGCGCGCTGGACTGTCGTTCGGATTTATCGACGGTCGAGGGTTCAAACCCTGCCCGCTCCCATCCCTCGTCGTCCTGCGGGATGTTTGTACTAGGAAGTAAACTATCTTCAACTCTGAAGGGACATCCGAAACATGTAAAACATTTTCAAACAGTGTATCAACAGAGAGAAGGGGTGAGTTACTTGAATATAGATATAGGATAATGAAAAGGATAAGAGTTGAGGTATCGGACGAACAATGTCGGTACATTACTTAATCAAAAAAGATTAAATTAAAAGTTCTTGAAGTTTTGTCTCAATATTTAATCATTGGTGTTTTAAATCATAAATATATTGGAAACGTTATATTCTTAGAGTATTTTGGTAATAAAACGTATAATGCAATCAATAAATTCTATGTTGACCTAGTACCATGTACAATCCTTATACTAAGTGTTTCCTAACAATGTTTGAAGATAACAAATATTTTTAAAAGTACAATCAATGATAATAAATATTTATTTAAAAGAACAAACAAATTATATCTATAAGATAAATTTTCCTTTCATTAGTTACTTATTATATTCGATGTTTTTGTTCATACAGTAGATATATATGTTCATTATGTTCATTACATTATGTGTATATCCTTTATATTACATATATATGTTCATTACATTAGATTAATAAGCTCATTACATTCAATGTATAGTTCATAGTTGACATCCTCCTAGCTTATACGTTAGTTAACATTCAGTCGATGTCTAGGACAGACATTGTTAGCGAAAGACTCTACACTGGAAAGCTAACATACCCACAACCGCTACTGCACATCTATCGACATATCTAACAAGAAAGTCAAACATGAGGTAAGATGAACCACCTACCTAACTGGGTCCTCTGTCAACTCGGGTTTCCCTTCGACTCTTTCACCTCTCCTATATCTGGAGTGTACCGGACTGGGGTGTGTTCATATAGACATTGCACAGGGTCTAATTCTCAGGGGTGACAAAAAAGTGAAATGGCCCACAGATATACACCAGCGCACTTTGCATGCTTGAAGGTCAGAAGCATAACAAGGGGCTGCAAGGAGCTATATCCTGCACTGGGCGGAATGTCTGGGCGCCACTCGCAGTAGGATATAAAAAGGGTCTCCAAGACAAACAGCATTAATATATATATATATACATATATATATATATATATATATATATATATATATATATATATATATATATATATATATATATATATATATATATATAAAGAGAGAGAGAGACAGACAGACAGACAGACAGACAGACAGACAAACGACAGACAGAGACAGAGATATTGGGTAATAGCAAATGTGCATTGATCAGGGTTTCTCAGATTGTGGGGCGATGTCCACTAAGTAGCTAAGTTGGGCGCAGCGTCCTTACAAAAAAAAGAGAGGGGGGTTAAGGCGGAGCAACTGTATTTCTTATTACAGGGGATCAAATAGTTGTAATTTTATTGTAGTTATGAATCCATGTTTGGTGATAAACTAAAACCAATGACATGTTTGACGTATATAACTATTTTAAACGTCACGTCATCTTCTTATAAAGATCTGTTTCAATGTAAACTCTTGTTACATGAGACGTTTTCAACAATGTAGGAGACAACATTTTTGAAGGATTATTTGAACATTTCCCAGATAATTGGGATTCTTTTCAAATTTTATTATAAGAATTATCGAAATTACTATTGTTGTAAATTGTCATGTTAAAAACTTAAATATGACCAAAAAAAAAACAACAAAATAAAACAAACAAAATCTGAAAAAATCCTTTTTTAAAATAACAAAGCTATTCTATTGGGGAAGAGCTCCAGCATTAAACCTATATATATATATATACATATCAATAATTTACTTCCCATAGTTGATATTAAACTAAGCAATTAATTAATTGACTGAGTATTTTCTTTTATTGATTCATGTTTTTGTTAGGTATAATAAATAATTGTTTAACTTTAAAGTATCAACTTCTTCGGAGAATGCGTGAGAGAGAATTAGCGTTAAAAATTATTTATTATTATTATTTAGCCATATAATAATAATAATAATAATAATAATAATAATAATAATCTTTATTATCCGTAAGGAATTTTGTCTTACAATTTGTGCATTACCAAACAAAAAACATTATAACTATAAGAAACCAAAGTGTACATTCACATCAGACTCACTCATAATTTACATGTGGCAAAGTTTGTACCAGATTGTTTTTATTTAATGATTTGATTGCCAGGGGAACAAAAGAGTGTTTGTGTCTGTTTGTCTTTGCTATCGGTGTCTTGTATCTCTTTTGTGATGGTAAAATCACAAAATCCTGACACAAAGGGTGATTCTTTATTTCAAGGATCTTGTTAGCTTTTTTATAGATGTTTGTCTCAAACAACTGCCCAAATGGGGTTTGTTTTTTGCCAATGATTTTGCCAGCAGCATTGAGGATTCTATTAAGTTTATTCCTATTTTTAATGCTCAGATTGCATATGTGAATATGTGGTAATTTAAAATTTAATCATTGACATAATTGGAATAATGAATAATTCAATTTAATCCGCGAATGAGGGTGGGAGAAATAACGTGTACACACGTTTTAGCAGACACACAGAAAGACAGACTTATAGAGATAGTTTAAAATATTGTATTAAATAATAATAATAAAAAGCTCAAGAAGTCTTCCACGAAAACCTTATGATGACCAATCCCATGACAGTCGTACCTGTCAGGTGTGTGTTGTCCTCGCGCTTATCTAGGGTATGATGTTCTCCGCCGGGCTCCTCACCTGAACAGTGTTTATTAACTTTATGCTGGGGTTATAATTTAGCCTTGGCTCGTCTGCCTGGGCACCCCTAACAGTCTAGTAATCAATTTATGCAATAAATATCTAGGAACGAATAAACCAAATATCAACATATGCTAGTGAATAACAATATTGCATATAACAACAAAGGTTTAATGAGTTAATGATATATATGATATTATGAGGCATACATTAGGAATAAATATCAATAGCAATTACAGATTACATTCAAAGGACTATAGCACACCTTAATCTCAGTGCCATATTCAATCAGGCCTCACAACGCCAACCCCAACGCCAACGGCCAATAGTCAACTACCAAGCCTACAACTCAGACTTGACTCCAGCAGAGTCCCAAGCCTGCGTCCTGTGATAGTAAGTGTATGTGTTTTGCGTGGCTGGTAGTGCAGTGTGTGTGCCTGCGTATGAAATGACCAGTAGACCTTGAGTGTACATGCTTGAGTGAACAGCAGTGTGTCAGGGACTGTGTGTAAAAGGAAGTCAGAGTATAGAGAACAAGTGGCTGGAGTAAAGAGCATAAATAAGGAGGAATAAAATCATTGTGTTTATTGAAGCTCGTGTTGTTTTAGTCTATTACATGGTGTCAGATGGACCGACTCCACCCACCACAACCGCTGGAATTAAATGGCAACGTAGCAGAAAATTGGAAAAGGTTCAAACAATCCTTTCAGATATATTCGATAGCAAGTGGACTGGATACAAAAAGCAGAGAAGTACAGTCTATGACATTGCATGTGATCGGCCAAGAAGCAGTTGAAGTCTATAACACTTTCCAATGGACGGACAATGAATGTAATGAATGTGAGATTAGCAAGTCCTTCCATACACTTCACTGCATTCTTAATAAGTTCGAGAAGTACTGTCTACCAAGAAAAAATGTTACCATTGAAAGACATGTTTTTTTTCCAGCGTTCTCAACATGAAGGAGTCATTTGACAACTTTGTCACTGACATCAAACTCAAGGCAAAGACATGTGAGTTTGATTTGCTTAAAGATTCCCTAATAAAGGATAGGATAGTTGGTGGCATAAGGAATGAGAACACCCGAGCAAGACTTTTGAGAGAACCAGATCTAGACGTTAACAAGGCAGAAAATATATGTCGGGCAGCTGAGGCAACTGAATGGCAGCTTAAGCTCATGAATGAAGAAAGTGGGGTACACGTTGTGAATTCAGCTACCAATAGCTTTAAAAGAACAAAAGGAAATTGAGTTGTAGCTATTGTGGCAAGGAACACAGACCACGTCAGTGCCCAGCTTATGGGGAAACCTGTCACAAATGTCATAAAAAAGGTCATTTTTCGTCAGTGTGCAGATCAAAGCCTGTAAGTATAGTGAAGTCAGAAGGTCGAGATGACTCCGTTGAGGAAACATTTTTCATCGGCAGTATTGGCTCCCATAGTGTAAGCAACGAATGGAACTCACTCATTACTGTTGAAAACAAACAAGTCACATTCACGTTGGATACTGGAGCACAAGTCAATATTCTCCCTTACAGAATCTTCAAGCAATTAAAAAGAAAGAAGCTTCTCAAATCAACATCCAAACTTACTACTTACAGTGGAAAAAGATTGAAGGTTGTTGGCAAAGCACACATTAAATGTACTGTTAAAAGTAAAACAGCCATAATAGAATTTCAAATTGTGGAGACACATTCAAAGCCAATTATGGGTCTACCAGGCTGCCAACAAATGAATTTAATCAGAAGAGTTGACTTTATAGAGGACGATACACTCTCACGCTACGCAGATGTATTTACTGGCTTAGGCTGCATGGAAGAGGAATATACTATAAAGGTCAATTCCAACATTAAACCTGTTGTACACGCAGCAAGGAAAGTCCCAGCGGCACTACGTGAGGAATTAAAAAATGAATTGAGAAGAATGTAAGATGAGGGTGTCATTGAAAAAGTAGATCATCCCACTGCATGGGTCAACTCACTTGTTATTGTTGAAAAGAAAGGAGGCGGATTAAGGATATGTCTAAACCCTAGAGACCTCAACAAAGCCATTCAAAGAGAACACCATCAATTACCTACTATAGAAGAAATAGCTAGTCGACTAAGTGGCAGTCAAGTGTTCACGGTATTAGATGCCAACTCTGCCTTTTGGCAAATTAAATTAGACAAGAGCTGTACAGATCTAACAACTTTTAACACACCTTTTGGTCGCTACAAGTTCCTTCGTCTACCATTTGGGCTAAACTCTTCTGCAGAAGTATTTGCAAAACGTTTCCACCAAGCTTTCGACGTTATACAAGGTGTTGAGACATACATGGACGAAATATTGATAGCAGGTAGAACAATAGAAGAGCATGATGATAGACTTAGGCAAGTTCTTGACATAGCCAGAAGGAAAGGAATCAAACTGAAGCCATCTAAATGTAGCCTAAGAGTACGACAAGTCAAGTTTGTTGGACATATCATTACAGATAGTGGTATAAAGCTTGATGACTCAAAGATTGAAGCAATACAATCCATGCCATACCCTACAGATCGCAAGGAACTAGAAAGATTTTTGGGTATGATTAATTATCTTGGTAAATTCTTACAGAACTTGTCAGAAATAACTGCCCCATTAAGAGAGTTACTTAAACAAGACAACGAGTGGATATGGTTGGAACAACATCAGAAGGCTGTTGATTATTTAAAGAGTTTGATCACAACCGCCCCAGTTTTAACCTTATATGATGTTTCACAGCCAGTCAAGTTGTCTGTACATGCTTCACAGGAGGGACTTGGAGCAGTATTAATGCAGAATGAAAGGCCAGTGGCTTACGCCTCAAGATCTCTTACAGACTGTGAAAAACGATATGCACAAATAGAAAAAGAAATGCTTGCCATTGTCTTCGGAGTTGAACATTTCCATTACTATGTGTATGGACGTCCAATAAAAGTTGAAACAGATCACAAACCTTTGGAAGCGATTATCAAAAAGCCTTTGGCATCTACACCACCTAGGCTTCAGCGGATGCTTCTTCGACTAATGAAATATGAAATACTGCTGGAATACAAGTCAGGCAAAGAAATGTCTATTCCAGACACACTGTCAAGAGCATCGCTTCCAATCAAATATCCCTCAAGTGATGACTTGGATGCACAAGTTCATCTGATCGTCAATAGTTTACCCATGTCAGATGAATATATGAACATTTTTCAGCAGGCCACTGCAGATGATGCTGTTTTAAGGTTATTAAAGAATAATATTATGATAGGCTGGCCAAACAAGAGAGCTGAAATTCCACAAGAAATTCGAGCATATTCAGGATTTAAAGAAGAACTTAGTGAAAGCAATTGTTTACTTCTTAAAGGAGAAAGATTAATAGTACCAAAAGTATTGCAAAAAGAAATGCTTCAAATACTGCACCAAGGTCATCTTGGACGAGATAGATGTCTTGTTACAGCTAAGGAGGTGTTCTTCTGGCCTGGAATGTCTAAGCAGATTATAGACATGGTATCAACATGTGCAGTGTGTAACGAACACCAGGAGTCCCAGCAAAAGGAGCCATTGTTACCACATGATACTCCTGTACTTGAATGTACTTCCTTGGGAAAAAATTGGAGCTGATAATTTTGAGTATCTCGGTAAAAACTATTTGCTATTTGTAAATTACTATAGTAATTTTTTTGAGATTAATCTTATCCCAACACTAAAGGCTTCAGATGTGATCATACATATGAAATTACAATTTGCTCGACATGGTATTCCAAAGGAAGTAATTAGTGACAATGGACCCTCATTTGCTTGTCAAGAATTTCTGAAATTTTCTAAAAGCTGGGGATTTATGCACATTACGTCTAGCCCCAGATTTCCACAATCTAATGGTATGGCAGAACAGGCCATACAAACAGTGAAACAGCTTCTAAATAAAGCTAGAACGTCGGGTCAAGACCCATATATGGCCCTCTTGCAATTTCGAAATGCTCCATGCCCTGATGGACCTTCACCTGCACGGCTGCTCATGGGCCGCCGTCTGAGGACAAATCTTCCGACAACGGAGGCCTATCTCAGACCTCAAATCCCAGACAAAAAAGAAAATGCTTGGAAAACAAGAAAAAGTAATCAAGCAAAATATTACAACAAAACAGCGAGGCGCACCGAGCGACCACACATTCAGCCTGGGAGCAAAGTGTGGATGCAAAAGAAGCCTGACGATTTATAGGAACCAGCAGTGGTCATCTCAGAAGCGGAGACGCCGAGATCATACTGGGTAAAAACACCGAATGGGATAACTTACCGAAGAAATAAAAGGATGTTAAGAGACACATGTACAAAATCAAGGATCATGCCTAATATTTTTGAAATGGACACCCCAGAGACAGTCATTAATGGTCAAACCACACAGCCAGAGAACGTGAGCGATACAAATATGCAACAGGAACAGACTAACACTACCAATCCGCCGCCTGTAATAACTCGATATGGTAGCACTGGCGGATCCAGAACTTTGGAGTGGGGGGGGGCGATTTTTTTCCAAACCCTAACCCTATCGCCCAGTAAACCCTAACCCTATGCATAAACGTGCGTACAGCATATATATATCTATATATATTCGATGTATGAGAATAAGATAAGACTGTTTCTCAATCTTCGGCGAAAAAAACTGAAAAAAAAAACAGTCATGTTGAGGCCTTTCTCTTGCAAGCTTGGGGGTCGGGGAGAGCGTTGTAAGCTTCCTCAGTGGGGTTCGGGGCGAAGCCCCGACGCCCAAAAGCGTTTTCTTGCATTTTTCACGACTGAAACGCATTCTTCTGACATCTACAGCTCTTATTTATTAGTGGGGTTCGACGCCAAAAGCGTTTTCTTGCATTTTTCACTGCAGAAACGCATTCTCCTGACATCAACAGCTCTTATTTATTAGTGGGGTTCGACGCCAAAAGCGTTTTCTTGCATTTTTCACTGCAGAAACGCATTCTCCTGACATCTACAGCTCTTATTTATTAGTGGGGTTCGACGCCAAAAGCGTTTTCTTGCATTTTTCACTGCAGAAACGCATTCTCCTGATAGCTACAGCCCATTATTTATTAGTGGGGTTCGGGGCGAAGCCCCGACGCAAAAAGCGTTTTCTTGCATTGTTCACGGCAGAAACGCATATTCCTGACATCTACAGCTCATTATTTATTAGTTGGGTTCGGGGCGAAGCCTCGACGCTAAATCCGTTTTCTGGCATTCTTCACTGCAGTAAGGCATTCTCCTGACCTACAGCTCATTATTCATTCTATTATAAAGGACCTTTTGAATAATGTGGAAAAATATTCTAATATGAATTTATAGTCCCTTAATACATTGCAAATACAACCGATTTGTTTTTTGAAAAGATAAGATACCCCACATATTGAGATTAAGGCTTTGAGTATCGCCGCCGAAAAAAAAATTTCGATTAATAATATTAAATAAAATTCAAGCATAAATTGTGAGCTATAGTCCTAAATTTATTTAAAGAAAAATATGAGATAGAGTAAAGGTTGGGAAAAAGTCGACTAGGAAAAGATTATCTGGCTTTTGAACTCATCTCAACTGTGACTGTTATATTGAAAAATTTCGTTTGAATTATATCATTTCCAAAGCAAAGTCTTTCTCAAAATAGTTATGATAAATTCATGTGAAATTACATAAACTCTGTCTGGAATGGGGAAGGGCGGTAAAATGAAAACGATTAATCCTCGCTCCTTTTTATAATTTCTGCTAATGATTGCATTTTGCATTAAAGAATAGGGGTTGGGCGACTCGATATAAGAATTTACTTTATAGCATATATAAATTATATTAGTGACAGATTTTTTTAATTTTGTAATTTCTTACTATAATACAAAAAGAAAAAGTATTGGTTTGTCCGATGGGGGGAAGGTGATTGCATGTATCACACTTCCACCTGTTTATATTATATAGATATTCGACTAATTTTGTTCACATACTATGATTTCTCCCTAAAAGTTGGACCGCCCCCCCCACACACACAAAGGGTTTAGATGGGAAGGGCAGTAGAGGTATTCGCTCCTCCCCTTCCAATCGGCCAACAGGTGAACGACATAATATAAAGACCGGTTAAAATACCGTTTTAATCATATAGATATTTAATTGATTCTGTTAGCAAGTTGTGATTTCTACAAATAAATAGAACCGCCCCCCCCCCCACTCGAAAGTTTATGGTGGGGGGGGGGGCGTATGGATGCCATCGCCCCCTCCCGACCCTACCGAATCGGCCAAAATACTAGAAGGGGGGGGGGGGGCGAAATAATCTAAAAATAGGTTGAAATATAAATAATTAGTATATATTATTAACATAAGTAATATATTTGTATACAAATTTTGTGAATTCTATACTAAAATTCGTCCGCCCCCCCTTAGGGGGGGGGGTCGGCCGAGTGGGGGGCTATCGCCCCTACCGCCCCCCCCCCCCTGGATCCGCCAGTGTATGGTAGGCAAGTTCGGCCACCAGTACGTTACCCTGACGCAGATAATTAGATACATGTATATCTTTTTATTATTATGCAATTTGTATATAATTAATGTCTATTTGTAAACCTAGACTGTTGTTGTTTTTTTTACTACTCATTTTATAATTTATATTGTTACTATTGATAATATTAACAATTGAACATTCTGTTGTGTTAAACATGTATTCAGTTTACTCATTTGTTTATAGTGAGACAGAAATCATTTCTATAGTCAATTGATATCTCAAAGCTTTTAAGGAGGGAGATGTGATATAAGTGTATGTGTTTTGCGTGGCTGGTAGTGTAGTGTGTGTGCCTGTGTATGAAATGACCAGTGGACCTTGAGTGTACATGCTTGAGTGAACAGCAGTGTGTCAGGGACTGTGTGTAAAAGGAATTCAGAGTATAGAGAACAAGTGGCTGGAGTAAAGAGCATAAATAAGGACGAATAAAATCATTGTGTTTATTGAAGCTCGTGTTGTTTTAGTCTATTACACGTCCCTAGATAAGAAAAATACACACTCCATTGATACCGCCATTCTCACGATTATAAAAGAAACGAATTTAGATCTACGGACATGTAGAAGATAGTAAAATAAACTAACTTACCCAATACTAGGGAAGAACACCACACAGATAACTCAATCTCAAGGCACAACAAGAGAACACTAATATAGTGCATCCTTAGGAACAGAACTAATAAGACCTTATGGTGTTCAAAAGAAAATACCCTACAAGATGCGCAAGACAGTACTAGCGTTAAATGTACCTCGAATGTTCTCATGTAATAGTATTAACCAAAACTGCCACTTTTTAGTGCCTCCGAAAGGGGAAAAGACGCTATTAGTTTTGTGTGAAATGTCTGTCCGTCTGTCCGTCCGTCTCGTTTAGATCTCGTAAAGTAGAAAAGATGGTGAAAATCCGACATCACAATATTTTAGACCATTCAAAGTTCTGATGCAACGGCTACTTTTGTTTTCTGAAAGCGAAAAATCTAATTTTTTAAATCACTTATGCAAGTAGTTTTTTAAAGAGAAAAAGCTAATTAGTATGCATTATAAGATAGACCTAATTTAAAACGAATAGCAATATTCAAAACTGCATTTTCTTTAAATATTTATTATACAAGATAAAGGTCGTAACCACAGAACAATTACATCAATTATAAGACTTCAGTTAGGCCAGGAGAGGTGCGGTACCTAACCTTACCTTCGAACCGGGGGTCCCGGGTTCGAATCCTGGTGAAGACTGTGAATTTCAACTTCGGAATTCTTAGGCGCATCTGAGTCTACCCAGCTCTAATGGATACCTGACATTAGTTGGGGAAAAGTAAAGGTGGTTGGTCGTTGTGCTGGCTACATGACACCCTCGTTAACCGTAGGCCACAAAAGCAGATAAACTTTACATATTATGCCCTATAGACCACAAGGTCTGAAAGGGGAACTAGTTAGGCCAGGTTCACATCTAACTTTGCATTCACTTGCACCTATCCTTTGATCTGCTGGACCGTTGGGGCACTATATAAGATCTGTCAACCTTCTTTCTCCATTCTTATCTCTCATTTGTCTTTGATATAATTTCATTTGGATGTTCTTTCTGAAAAAAATTGAAGCCTGCCTGGGTGGACCACTTCGGGGACCGATTTTGAGTTTGTGTTTCCTCACAAACTGTCTTTGTAACCTTGTTTTATTTGACTTTATTTATTCGACTTTTTTTTTTCAGAATGATAAATATTCTCTATTACAAAAAAACACTTTAATATTTACATGCCCAAACCTTTTCTTTACTTGCTATAGACAAAATTAGCTTTCAGCTTCCTCTGGCGGTTTCTTATTATTTAAACTACTATTAGCAAATAGTTAATTTTTTAATTTCAGAAGATTTTCATGACTTTTTCTTATATTTTTTTAATTTTAGGAGAATTCCAGGAACCCTTTAATGACAAGTTAAAATGGTTTAATTTAATAATTTACACCTAGAATTCGCATCGGGCGGGTCCTATAAAAGTGTGGGGCCCACTGCGCTTACATAATTAATTAATTAATTTAAAAACGAAGTTTCGGCTTTAACAAAAAAAAAAAAAAAAAAAAAAAACAAAAGTGGAATCTAAACTTGGGCAGCGCCAAAATATCAAGAAATTTGATTTTCATCTTTTTTTTTTTTTTTTTTTTAGATTTAAGCCTGACGGATGGACAGACGCGCAGGCAACACAAAATGGTGTCATTTTATCCCCGATGACTTCATCCCCAATAAAAAAAAATTTTCTCAATCATTGTGTGATGTTGCTGTTTAGGTATTGTCTTCCAGTACTCATTTCATCTAATAGCCTGCATAAATAGGTTTCATTTAAACTGTTTTTATTTTACAGTTTTGGCATGTTCTTTTGCTGTTTCTAAGGCTCATCCCTTTTCATTCTTGTTGAGAAACCTAATGATTATGTAAATCAGTAGTAAAATGCTAGATATATTGTAGAGCTGGACGTCTCATCATCGCTTCTATTTAATGAAGATGTCAAAAAAATATAATTCAGCGTCTACCACATGACATTATCATCAAGGCCCTAGGTGTGCTGGAAAGCAGTCAGCTACACAAGGCATCACTCCTACATGCTAGCGCCGGCACTGAGAAACGTTCAAAGAAGAACTACGTAACACTGGCCTACAGAATTACAATGTACATCAATACCTACTACCGATAGCCTATCTATCTTACTGATTTACAATTACACACAATTTTTTTTTACATCAGCTCTATATCTATAGTATATATGATGAATAGTAAAGTATTTTAATGATTTGTTTGTCTTATTTAAGGTGTCACACTATTTGTTATGTGAAAAATATGTATGAAATATTACTGATTTCATCATTTCTATAAATATTTTTTGTTGGGTAAAAAGATCAGGTGATGAAATGACCAGGGGATGAAATGACCAGCGGATGAAATGACCATGAATAAAGTGACCGTGGATGAGGTGACCAGGTATAAGGTGACCTTGGATGAAGTGACAAGGTACAAGGTGATCTCTGATGAAGTGACAAGGTATAAGGTGATCTCTGATGAAGTGACAAGGTATAAGGTGATCTCTGATGAAGTGACAAGGTATAAGGTGATCTCTGATGAAGTGACTAGGTAAAAGTTGATCTCTGATAAAGTGACAAGGTATAAGGTGACCTTGTATGAAGTGACTAGTGTTAAGACCTCTGCGCGGTGTTGATTCTTGACAATCTGTCTAGTGTAGATCTGACTGTAGGTAACGCTGAACTCAACACTTCAGTAACACCGGCGAAAGGCCGAAACAATCAAATATGTAGTCGACGCTGATATGTTGTTCTACAAATACGTTTAATACTCAAAAAGGGAATCGTCCGATGTCAATAATGTCGTACTCAAGTCTCCTACTCTACAATAAGCGTCCTCCATCTAGCGTCGTTTAGAGCGTTCTTATTTTTTAAAGATCTGTCACGTCACTTGTCGCTAATTAAAACTTTACCCTATTCCCGAAACAAATAACTAATTCCTAACTACTTCCTAATCATGTCATAACAACTCCTCCCCCTCCCGCTAAAAAAAATTGCCTGTCAATTTTTTAATCTACTGTCTTAGTCTTACAATGTGCAAGGGCCAAAATGTAGGGAAACATAAAAGACCACACAACTTGAGTCTTGATTGGGGTTTCAACTTCTCTTTCTGTGTCCACAATCAAGTTCCTCTGAACACATATTTCCCTCAAGTGTCACTAACTGATACTGTCCAATGTGATGTGCCATAGGTGACCGCTGACATAGTTCGTTTGCGCTGACACTATAGGTGTGTCCATCTATACTTCATCACATCACGTTCCAGAGGTTACACCGCTTTTCCTCACACGTCAGGACAGACAATTTACCTAATATGACAAATTGACATCTATCAATATTCGTTCTCCCACTATACACCTAACGTTCTTTCGGGCATTTACAAGTGTATTTTATTTCCTCTCTCCACTTACTTGTCCCCACACGATCTAACTCTTTAATGATGTATGATCATGATCAAATACAAAGAATAAATTATAAAACTTACTTTTCCTTGATGTAACTACATCGTCGCCTTATAAATGCCCTTTTTATTCATACCAACATACATACAATTCATACATACTACCCGAAATCAATAACCAACACGAGTTAATCTAATAATAACGCAATAGCATTTATATTATACCATAAATATCCTATTCACAAATACCTTAACACAACCTAATACCCGTCTAGTTATGACTACTAGTTAAGTCAATCAATGAAGAATGAAATACTTAAACTAACATCTATTTACATATTTATAGACATACTAGGGACGTAGAGCGTTATGTCATATCCGCTATCTGCCCGAGCCATGCATTTGTTCTCTCCAACTGGAGTTTACATCTCTTCTTACTCCACTATAGCCCGCGTGTGGCCTTCTACCTCTGTATGACTTGCGATTACTGCTACCACAGTCATCTCTTCTATCGTCACTGTCGGATACCGACCTGCGCCTCCTATCCGAACTCGCAATCTTCTGTTTAGACTGTTCTGCCCTACTCCAACAGTCTTTAGCGATGTGCCCATGTTTATGGCAGTTAAAACAAATTATGTCCTTTCTAGGTTTGTTTCGCTTCTTGTTGCCATACCTGCTTTTCCAACTTCTAACCTGTTTGTCAGAAGCGGCTCTGACACCTGTTACATTTCCAAGTAAAACATCTCTAGATAACCTCGGCATGGCTACACCTTCGCAATACCCTGTGTATAATGGAGATCGAAGGAACACTTTGCATGCTTCGAATCTCTTAACTGCGCCGTCTGCCAACCTGACTGATTTGGTATAGCCTAAATAATCCTTAGATTTCACTAATCCCCCTCGAACTGCGAGTGTACTGCTAGCTGTGTCCCGGATCACATTTACCTGTTTATTATTTATCATGCCTGGATATAGTTTAAACCTATCTTCCCCACAATCAACGTAATTAATTTCTTCATCTGGTTCACTATGTCCACTATCACGATCCCTGTCTTGGATGCTCCTTACAAAATTAACCCTATCCGGTGGCCGATTATCCCTCTCTTGTCTACGGTTTCCTTGATTACCTCTCCTATCACTAGTGCCACTATTATCCTGTGTATTCCCATTGCCAGCTCCATTCCCTCTATGTTTCCTACACTGGTATGCCATGTGTCCCTTTTCCTGACAGTTAAAACATGTAACATCCCTAAGGTTTCTATCACCCGCTTTAGGTCTATCTATTCTCCTATCATAACTTTCCCTGCCATTGTTTTCATTTTCCCAGGATCTATCCTTCATGCCATCATAACTATCCCGACGATTGTTCCCACGTTCCCTGGACCTATCATTTCTCCTACCATAATCCCTATCACTAACATCATTTCTCTTTACATAATTTACCAGGTCAATGACTTTTTTGTGGTCGCTAACTGAAAGTGGGTTGTTTGGGTAAGCATTCTTAAAGATCCTAATGATTTCTACCAAGTCTTCAATTACCTTAGGGTTTCTTTCTTTTACAAAGGACTGTAGCTGAGGGTCGCACTTATTGATAAAGTTATCAATCAGAATAAAGTTCTTCAACCCCTCGTAGGTGTTCTCTACATTCTCGAATGCGAGCCATTTAGTGAAGAAGTCCTTCTCTGAGTTGATGGTTGTCTGCGGATCAACTTGGCTGGATGGAGTGTTTTCATAATACTTCTTTCGGAATGTTTCCGCGTTGTGCCCATATGCGTTTAGCAGTTCCTTTTTTAGCACCTGATAGCTGTTTTGCATGGCGTGGTCA
This sequence comes from Biomphalaria glabrata, assembly GCF_947242115.1. Taxonomy (NCBI): domain Eukaryota; kingdom Metazoa; phylum Mollusca; class Gastropoda; family Planorbidae; genus Biomphalaria; species Biomphalaria glabrata. The sequence goes on along the minus strand of NC_074717.1, from coordinate 13,523,672 downwards.
TGGTTTTGGCAAATCGTGAGGGCTTTCCCATGTACGAAGTCCAACAAGATATCGGACCACTCCTTCTCTTGGACATTAAACTTTGCAAGTTTAATTTCAAAGCGTTTCAGATAGTCGCCGATGTCGTCCTTGTCTTCCGCAAAAGGTTGGATTTTCTTCTTCATCCATGCGGCGCTACTATGGCTTTCTATGTTGGCACTATTGTTGCTGTTTCCTTCGGTGGGCACACTTACACCAGCCTCTATCCTCATCTGTTCTACTTGAATTCTCACTTTTCTGTCTGCCTCTTCTTTCTTCTCCCTCTCTACACGTTCCGCCTCTCTAACCTTTTCCCGCTCTATGCGATCTGCTTCTTCTTTTTCCTTTTCTCTGCCTCTAGCTTTCTCTCTCTCCAAGCGTTCTGCTTCTTCTTTTTCTCTTTCTCTGCCTCTAGCTTTCTCTCTCTCCAAGCGTTCTGCTTCTCTACTTCTTTCCTTCTCCAAGCGCTCTGCTTCTGCCGCCACCATCTGCTGTACATAAGCAGTTAGTTCTTTGCCGCGCAGTTCTAGTTCTGTCTTAGCTTCATGAATTAGCTTTTTTTCTAAATTCTTCCAGGTCGTAACCTGAAGTAGCTGCCATATTACCTTTGTTACTTTACCTCGCTTTTTATTTAAATTATCTTACACACAGGCCTACTAGCGTCTATTACCTATGTTCTATAAATCAAATTACCTTTTGAGCGTAACCTCGCTCCGCGGCTACCTAATACCTCTTGATTCAAATAAATTAAATTCGTCACTCTACCCTTGGCGTCTAAACTACCAAATCCGACTTATAATAACTTCTGTACTTTCCAAGATACACTTAGTATCCTTGGTACCAGTGTGTAGGCTACCCTTTGACCCGACTGAATACGCTGTGCGACACACGCACACTCAACCGACTACGTGTTACTCACACGAGTCGCCGGTAAATAGACCAACCTGTCTATTTACAAATACTAAAATTACAAATGGGCAATCAGGCTTCACCTCGATTGTTCCCCAGATCTAGTCTAGATTACGCTAGATCTTAGTTACTTCTTACCTGCTTTCACAGCCAGGAGTGTATATAACTTACTCATACAAATAAACTATGAAATTAAACCTAAATACGTTAAACACCAAACTATAGATCTAGTTCTAATGAATGAGACTTTCGTCTGACAGTAAGACTTAAGACAGGAGTATTGCAAACAATTAATACATGACGTTACTAAAAATGATTAACTAAATGATTCACATTCACATACAGGACAAATTAACAGCTAAACGTATATCTGGACCTCTTGCTAGATTACACCTAATTTTAAGGATATCCCCAATCCACCACGATTTAACCTGGTAGTGATAATCTAGCGAGTGGTCACTTCCCTACAGACTCTAATTATTCTAAGGAGAAAGTAGTTAAATAACACTTGACTTATCTGTCTAAGAAGCGGCGATGCGATAACTCCACAGTCAGTCTCGGGTCCACTCTTCCTACGCTAATGTCTGTCCCGGCGGCAAGGCTCACGGCGATGTCTTCCCTAGCGGTGAGATAAGGACAGCGAACGTTTCGGCTCTCCAAGGTCCTTCGGTACTGGTCTGCAACGGCTCCGGTTCTTCGGTGGTACGGCGTCTGGTTCTGGTTCACGGTGATCTGTCGTCTGGCTCCGGTTCGTCGGTGACGTAGAGTCTGGTTCCGGTTGCTGGTTCCAAGGCAGGTACGGTGGTTCCAGGTGATGGTCTGTCCAAAGTGAAACTGGAACGGTCCAACAGTTGACCCAGCGACAAAGTCAAAGTCCAGTGCTAAAATACCGGCTATCTGGCTATCTAACGTGTAGCACAGATTCAGCCGAGACGTAGATCAAATTAGCACTACTGTACTTCAGTGCCGTAGGCAGTAAGATGGCTCCTACGTCAACAGTTCTTTGGCGTGACCTCAACGGTCGATCTTGGCCTTGCAAAGGTGACCTTAACGTTCGTTCTTAAGATGCCGGGCAGGCGATATCTCTTCAATACGGCTTTGACAGGACGGTTTTCTTCCCTTCCACCAACTGTAGCCTACTCGATACCGAGCTACAGGCTTCAATACGATGCCCCAACGTGTGGGCGTTTACAAATTACAAATGTAGATCTAGATCTATATTTCGTTACCTCCTAGGTCTACGAGTCCAGGATCTCACTGGCTTTCCTTCGCCGACGTGGCTGTATAATCAGGGTCTAGCTGCAGACTAGGCCGATGACGTTAACTTCTGCCTCCTCCTAACAGAGGGCTTCTATCCTTCTGAACGTTGATGCCAGTGAGCTCCGAGTCTGGGGTCGCCACGTTGTTAAGACCTCTGCGCGGTGTTGATTCTTGACAATCTGTTTAGTGTAGATCTGACTGTAGGTAACGCTGAACTCAACACTTCAGTAACACCGGCGAAAGGCCGAAACAATCAAATATGTAGTCGACGCTGATATGTTGTTCTACAAATATGTTTAATACTCAAAAAGGGAATCGTCCGATGTCAATAATGTCGTACTCAAGTCTACTACTCTACAATAAGCGTCCTCCATCTAGCGTCGTTTAGAGCGTTCTTATTTTTTAAAGATCTGTCACGTCACTTGTCGCTAATTAAAACTTTACCCTATTCCCGAAACAAATAACTAATTCCTAACTCTTCCTAATCATGTCATAACACTAGGTATAAGGTGATCTCTGATGAAGTGACAAGGTATAAGGTGACCTTGTATGAAGTGACAAGGTATAAGGTGATCTCTGATGAAGTGACAAGGTATAATGTGACCTTGTATGAAGTACACAAGGTATAAGGTGATCTCTGATGAAGTGACAAGGTATAAGGTGATCTCTGATGAAGTGACTAGGTATAATGTGATCTCTGATGAAGTGACAAGGTATAAGGTGATCTCTGATGAACTGACAAGGCATAAGGTGACCTTGGATGAAGTGATTAGGTATAAGGTGATCTCTGGTGAATTGACAAGGTATAAGGTGACCTTGTATGAAGTGACAAGGTATAAGGTGATCTCTGATGAAATGACTAGGTATAATGTGATCTCTGATGAAGTGACAAGGTATAAGGTGATCTCTGATGAAGTGACAAGGTATAAGGTGATCTCTGATGAAGTGACAAGGTATGAGGTGATCTCTGATGAAGTGACAAGGTATAAGGTGACCTTGGATGAAGTGACTAGGTATAAGGTGATCTCTGATGAAGTGACTAGGTATAATGTGATATCTGATGAAGTGACAAGGTATAAGGTGATCTCTGATGAAGTGACAAGGTATAAGGTGATCTCTGGTGAAGTGACTAGGTATAAGGTGATCTCTGATAAAGTGACAAGGTATAAGGTGACCTTGTATGAAGTGACTAGGTATAAGGTGATCTCTGATGAAGTGACAAGGTATAAGGTGACCTTGTATGAAGGGACAAGGTATAAGGTGATCTCTGATGAAGTGACAAGGTATAAGATTATCTCTGATGAAGTGACAAGGTATGAGGTGATCTCTGATTAAGTGACAAGGTATAAGGTGACCTTGGATGAAGTGACTAGGTATAAGGTGATTTCTGGTGAATTGACAAGGTATAAGGTGACCTTGTATGAAGTGACAAAGTATAAGGTGATCTCTGATGAAGTGACTAGGTATAATGTGATCTCTGATGAAGTGACAAGGTATAAGGTGATCTCTGATGAAGTGACAAGGTATAAGGTGATCTCTGATGAAGTGACTAGGTATAAGGTGATCTCTGATGAAGTGACTAGGTATAAGGTGATCTCTGATGAACTGACAATGGATAATGTGACGGATGAAGAGATAAGGGCTAATGTGACCTTGGATAAAGTGACAAGGGATAATGTGACCTTGGATGAAGTGACAAGGGATAATGTGACCTTGGATGAAGTGACAAAGCATAATGTGACCTTGGATGAAGTGACAAGGGATGAAATGACCAGGGTTAAGGTGACTTTTGATGTAGTGAGAAGGGATAATAAATCAGGATGAAGTGACCAAAGATGAAGTGATCAGGGATAAGGCAACCTTGAGTGTAGTGACTGTGACAAGTCAAAAGCTTGCTGTCAGAGTCACTCAATTTTATCACAGCATTAATTATTATTTATCTTTATTTATTTATTTTATTTTAATTATTTCCCCATCCTACCCCCAAATTCTTTACCCGCACCACCTTTTCCTCTCCAGGCTAGACTTAGTTGACCACATTGGAGATAGCTAGGCCGCGTCTTTCGAATTATCTTCCCTTGATCGGGGAAAGATAAACACAGTCTCTTTGATCGTACCGGCCGGGTGTCTGACGGGCGCAGTTGACACCACCATGTATGGAATGCAAGTCACTCTCTCCCTCCCCCTTCTCCCAGGTCTCTCTTTGATCTAGGAGATTACTCGAGTCAAAACGCCTCTTGACTCTCCAAGGTGCGACTCCCATCTCAAATCTAATTCACCCACGTGTAAGATAAATCTTAAGCCTAGGACATTTCCTGTTTCCGCCCACATTCTCCAAGCCTGTATATAAAGTAGATTAGATCCACCAGACCCGCTTATTTCTCTATCGCTGTCAATCGAGTCTGGACTACTTCATACATTTCCACTCCTAGAGGAATACCTGGTGGTAAGCCGAACTTAATCACAAGTTCCATCTTAGTTACTTTTTGCATATTTCTCACTGGAAACTATTATGTGTATTTTATTATTTCATTTATATTTAAGTAGTGCATTGTGTATTTCTCACTGTCGTAAGTAGAAAACATAAACATGTCCTATGTATGTATTTAAGTATTGCATTAATCTATTAATGCTGCGTTGCTCAATTGATCATTGATGCAACCATGTATATATTTGTACATCTTATTTTATTTCCTTTATCTCGGTTGGCCGCCTTGATAATGTTACTAGCGCACTAATACTGCGTCTAGAAAAGAGATACGAGTTATCTCCCCTGTAGTGAATTATCTCCCCTGTACTCATTTTACTCTAACGAGAGTTGCGCCCCTTGAACGGACACCCTCTCCATTCAAGCGCGCTCCATTGTTCTCGGCCGAGACTTCATTCAAGGTCACCTTATACCTGGTCACCTTATCCACGGTCACTTTATTCATAGTCATTTTTATATTATAATTTCCCCTTTTATGTACATTTTTATATTGCTATTATCAGCCATCTATTATTCCAATCCCATTTGTCATCATCTCCATATTGTGCTCTAAAGCAATTTCACCAATCTGACGAATGCACCTCAGTCGAGTGCATCGATAAGATGCATGAGAGACATGTCCTAACTTGTCTTTATTTATACGCAGCCTCCCTCAGGTGTCTGCCTATTTACTATCGAGAATCACCTATTGCCTATGAGCTTAGTGCAATTCAGCACCTCACTTGCTTATTTACCTGCCTTTGTGCTTAGTGCTATTCAGCACTGCACTTCCCTCTTTATCGGATCACTCACCTGCCTATTTATTTGGCATTGTCTGCCTAGTCAACTGCCTATCTGCTATTGAGTATCATCTCCCGCCTACGAGGATCTACTCAGCTCTACTACTTGGCGCTATCGTCCTTGCCCGCCTATTCGACAGCCCACCTGTCAACTTATTAGGTGCGACGTCCCTATAGACCCAGATCTGTGCGAGACGTCATAGCTACGCCAACCCTCTGCAACTCACTGGACATATCCTGCTCACTACGCTGCCCACGGCAGATTAGCTCTGCCCGCAGTAACCTTGTGCCCACGGTAGCCGGCCACCCGCCCTACTGTGCCCACTACAGATATCAGAACTTTGGACTGAGACTCCACAAGAACTGAATCACCGGCGTCCCTCTATCCGCTAGAGCGCCACCTCCAGCTGCAGAACCTCAAGCCAGGATCACAGCCAGCTGCGACATCAACCAGCTAAGTTCAGAAGACAAAGTGACATATTCTCTTATTAAGTGCAAGAGTGATGATTAGACATAGTATTCACTAGAGATAGATGCAAACCCTTCCCCTTTTTATTCTTTTATGTAAATATTTATGTAAATAAATATTCTTCATTTTAACTTTGTATCTTTCTTTCATTGCTTGTCTCGTTGCGTGCCTGCTCCCGATTCTTATGCTGATAGGTTGGTGTGTGATAGCCTTAAAAATAATCATCCCCTAGACATTAAACGCGCCAAACACACGTCATATTCCCCAACCTGTCACAGTGACCTTGAACCCACTAAACTAGTAAAGTTGTTTTTTTTTCTGCTTTAGCTGAGCCGGAAAAAAGTTGCTTTTCAAATTATTTGTAAATTAATATGTAATATGTATGAGAATTTAAAGGTATACTCCAATCAATTTTTGTTTTCTGGGTGTCGAGGCGTTTGTTATGCTAACTTGATATTACCTCATTTAATTACTTCATGGTATTACTGCATGTTAAGACTGTATGAGATTACTTCATTTCATTATTTCATGGTGTCACTGAGGGATATTATTTCACATTATTATTTAGTAGTGTCGCTTCATGGTATACACTCGCTGTATTATTGCAGGATATTGCTTTATCGATTACTTTGTGAAGTAGCTTCGTGGTGAAATGTTAATCCTAACACAGTAAATAATAACAACGACTACCTCGGCCAATGTTAATCCTAACACAGTAAATAATAACAACGACTACCTCGGCCAATGTTAATCCTAACACAGTAAATAATAACAACGACTACCTCGGCCAATGTTGTCTCTCATAGCGAAATAAATGCAAGGGATTTCTTCTCAAAACTTCATGATCCACAGCCACCGTGTTCTTCCACCTACATTCCAAACCTAGATCTATACATTGATCTACTTCACACAATCATCAAAAGAGATTTCTTTTTCAAAGGTGAATTACACTTACTTCTCGAGTAAACATGAAAAGTTCAAAGCTCAAAGCGATGAAACCAAACTCCACAATGTTTTATCAAGGTAGAAAGTCCAAATTGTATTATTACGCCTTTGGAAACAAAAGCACTATATAATGACTAGAACTGAGGACACATAAGAAAGTTTAAAATATTTCCAATGTCGAATTAAAACTATTTGACTTCCATACCGGATACTTAGAGCACAATGACCAAAAGATTTACTTCCTCATCGTAGGTCAGCTACCTATTAGGTTAGGGGTGTGGGGGGTGTGGGAATGGACAAGCTTTCTTCATTGGGATTTGAGATCGAAGAATATTTTATTGTATCGTCTCAGATACCATAGAGAGAGAGAGAGATAGAGAGAGACACAGAGAGAGACAGAGAGAGAGAGGCAGACAGAGAGACAGAGAGAGACAGACAAAGAGAGACAGAGAGAGACAGATGCAGACAGAGACAGAGAGAGACAGATAGAGAGAGATAGAAAGAAAGAGAGAGAGAGAGAGAGGTCACAGTGTGTAAAAGACAATGTTAACAGTGGAGAAATAAAGAGTTACATAAATTGTCTAATCCAGTATACAAAACTAAAGGCACCTAATCGGTTAAAATGACCTACGCTTTAACTAAAGAGTCTTTGTCTGCTAAGTGTAAAGAGGGCGGGGAGGGGGTGACTTCAGTACTCCTGTCGTCGTCTGCTTTTTTTTTAATTTCAAAATATAAATGCAGCAAAGGTGGATTCAGACATTTTGTACTTTAAGTCAGTGGCGTCACTAGGGTAGGTGCCGGGTGACACCCAAAAGGAGGTTTTGCATAAAAAAAAAATTAAATGTTACAGACTTAAGATTGAAAAGTATAAGATTGGTTGTATAACATTGTGCCTAATGGGACAAGTTGAACAGCAATACGTATTTATTTTGTTTTAATAAATTATGGGCATGTCCAAAAACTTGAAAATCGCAAGAAAAACGTCAGGCTTTGAATCTTTTTCGTTCAATAAAAGGAATTGTATTAAAATTGTTGAAATCTTATCCAAATATAACCCAGTAGTGAAATAATAACTTAAAAGATTGCAAGGCAGTATTTAAAAAAGTTAGTTTCCAGCCTTGTAAAGAAACTCAGGAAATTAATAAATGTTTTAGCAAACCAGATATAGGATAATGCAGCTACAATATCTGGAATTCATAAAAAATTGCAGACAATAGTAAACAAGATCAGGAAAGAAATCTTAATAGATGTGTACACTGTTCACTGAAGCTAAATGGTCAAATACCGTCAAAATACTTTAACATTTGATGTTTCTGGCGTAACATTTTGGTACTCGAGAAAAATATTTTCTTTCTTCCCCGCTTTTACAATAGGATGAGACATTTTAGTTAATCACAATGGAGTGTCATACAAATGTCTCTAAACAACTCGCTGGAGCGCTCATGGTGTTTCTGTTGAATAATTTGATGAATGTATGAAAGCGATTTAAGCTCTTTGTACCGTTCTGGAAATATAGATACTAGAGGTACAACTCCAAGACTATTACCAGCTTTCTGTGAATGCGTGTGAACATTTCATACTTTAATTTCTTTTGGGCAGATATATTGAGAAATAAGTCAACACTACAAAAGAGTAACTTCCAATTAAAGGGTTAAATATTGACGAAGCCGGTGGCTTAGCTAATGGCCTATAACATTTTGTCTATGAATATTGTGACGTATTATCTCTAAATGCTTTTGAGAAAGATCTTGTCTAATCAAACTAGCATGCTAATACAACAGAAAAAATAAGTTTAAACAATGGGAACATGTCAGGAGAGTCGTCTCAAGATGCCAGGACTCACTATTCAAGTAGAGTACATTGATCGCTTTTATACTGAGTCAGACAACAAGATAGTTTGAACAGAAATATATATGAGACATACATTTCAAATCGGGCATTTCTGTCCGCTGAAAACGAGATCACAAATGATATTAGTTTAAAAGTTATTCATAAGTTTGAAATCCTGAAAGGGGAACTGTTAATCTGTTTTTTTTTTTTTTAATCCTTGTACGCTTTTAAATGTTAAGTTAAAAAACTTTTAAAAGTTTTTGAACCAATTAATACATTTTTCGTAAGGTTGCATAATTTTTTTCGCTCGTCATCGGTACAAAACTATTTCAGTTAGGAGCTCTTGACAGTGTTCTAAGTAAAGCATGTTCAGTTGATGGTAAATCTGTTTCTAATTTTAAAATGTAATACATTTCATATCTAATGATAAAATGTCAGAAATAATGACATTTCAAAACAGATTGACATTCATTTTTACGTTGTTTAATAACGATCGATGAATGCAGGTAATTTGCACATCGCATTCTGGGGCAACAAAAGAACTAAACAAAAAAGTCTTTATTGGGAAAATTGAGGGGATTGCTGAGGGTAAGGGGGTGACACCCTGAGTTACCGCACCGGGTAAACACCCATTCTAGTGACCCCACTGCTTTGAGCACTTTTCTTTTCCAAAAACTATAACTCTAACCAAAAAAAAAATTAACCCAATATGTATGTGACAAAATTTATTAATTAGACTAATTGATTAACTAATTGGTTAATATTTTTTGTATTGTTTCATGTGTTGTCATTGATAACGAATAATTGTGCAAAGTTTCAACTTGATCCGATGATGTGAAGCGGAAAAATAGAGTGTTGAAGATTCCATCCAGACAGACGGACGGTGTAAGTTAATGAAAGCTTAGTAAAGGGCGGATATTTAAAATCATGCTTCTGACCTTATTTTTATGATACCCCCCCCCCACCAATAATAAATATTTTTATTTATTTAAATATTTTAATGTTCACACCTGGATTCTAGGATGTCTCCTGGTATCTGCCGCGCATTAATTATCCAAGAACACATATGTGTCTACTAATATAGGCCTACATTACATATATATAAGTAGACAGCTAAAGGCTTACATACCAATGGACCTCATTCAGCAATCGTAAACAAACATTTTGCCACGAGGCTCTCTAAATCTTCTATGCAATTTACGCAATCCTTAAAGGCTGTCACTTGATACGTAAATTTCAATGTTATAAAAATTTTATGGTTGTCATAAAAGTTTTCTAATAGCAAATTTTTGTTTAGGAAAGACAGTAACAAGGCCAAGCTTTTGGGACCGGTAGGAGGGAGCTGGGTGAAGTGAATAAATCGAAAAGAAAAATCAGCACAAATAAAATTACACGTTTCATTATTTCATGAATGACAAATAGTGCATAAATTATAGATATATGTATATATTATATTTTTATCAATTAGTGGGATTATAGATCTAATTTGGTCATGGACAGGAAAGCCATACAGCTATATGAATGGAGTAATGTAGACATGGGCGTAGCCAGGGGGGGGTTTTGGGGGTTCAAACCCCCCCCGAAATGAAATCCCCCCCCCTTGGGGGGGGATCGGAATTTAGTGAATGATTTTTTGCTTTGATTTTGTTTATTTAAGTTGAGATTTTAATACTAAACCATCAATTGCCCCAGCACAACCAATGGGGTTTTGAGTTTAAAAACCCCTACTAGGGGTTTTGTGTTTAAAACCCCCTACTAGGGGTTTTGAGTTTTAAACCCCCTACTTGGGGTTTTTGCAGTTAAACCCCCCCTCTTCTATAAAACAAAACAAAACAAAAATGCAAACGAAAATCCCCTAATTCCAAGAGCACAGTTAAGGGAGATTTTTATTTTAAAACCCCCTCCAAAATTTACGATAAACCCCCTCTTCAATATAAAAAAAAAGTTAATTTCACACTCAAAATGTTATGAGCGTAGCTAAATGGGTTTTGACTTAGTTTTTAGTTTAAAATAAACCCCACTTCAGCGGGGTTTGAAGGTAAAAAAAATACCTCTTTAATAATAAAAACAAAGCAAATTATACACTCAAAATGTTTTGAGTGTAGTCAAAGGGGTTTTGAGTTTAAACTCCCCTTAAGTGGAGTTTGAAGCTAAAAAGTACCTCTTCAATATAAATAAAAGCAAATTACTCACACTAAAATCTATGAACGTAGCCAAAGGGGTTTTGAGTTTAAACCCCCCGCCAGGGGGTTTGAGGCTAAAAAATACATCTTCAGTGTAAGAAAAAAAGCAAATTACGCACTCAAAATGCTATGAGCGTTGCCAAAAGGGGTTTTGAGTTTAAACCCTTCTTCTACAGAGGGCGTTTGTTTAAAGTTTAAAACCCCTCCAGATGGTTTTGAGTTTAAGATCCCCCTACAGAGCATTTTGAGGTGGAAAACCCCCAACAGATGATTTTGACGACAAAACTTCTCTTTTCGATATAAAATCTAAAGCAAACTACAGTCACTTAATTCCAAGAGCGTATTCAAGACTGGTTACACATTTTACCAGTGGCAGGGCTCCCTTAATAAACTGTAGTGAATAGTCATCTGCCGAAATTGAAAAACACTAAATGTGGCTCAACAAAGATGGCTAAGACAGATTTTAGTAGTCAGTTATAGAGATCGGGTTTAAATCAAGGAAATCCTATGCCGAACTGGGAGTCGACCCTTTAGTAAGATTGTGAGAGAGCGACGCATGAGGTTTGCGGGACATGTTCTCCGACAAAATGAGTTACGCATAAGAAGAGTTGCAATGATATCCTAGTACAACTTGACGCCACTCATTCATTGAGGTCCTCATGGCAGGTGGGAAGAGGCTTCAGACATTACCAGTGACAGATTTTTATAGAAACAGCTTGACGTCAAATGCTCCGAACGGCGCGGTAGGGTCTAAGTCAGTAAGAATAGCACATTAGGTTTTTGAAATAAAACTTTTTAATAGCAGGAAAATGCAGTGTAGATACCTCAGAATATGCATTTTGTTGGCTTTCAATACCAGAAATAGTGCTTGGCGGCGGGGCTTCGCCCCGTGCTAGCGCTCCCCAGACCCCATTGCTAGTAATGGCAGAGAATTTACAATTTTATGAAAACAGCTTGACGGCAAATGCGCCAAACGGCGCGGTAGGGTCTAAGTCAGTAAGAATAGCACATTAGGTTTTTGAAATAAAACTTTTTAACAGCAGAAAAATGCACTGTAGATACCTCAGAATATGCATTTTGTTGGCTTTCAATATCAGAAATAGTGCTTGGCGGCGGGGCTTCGCCCCGCGCTGGGGGAGCTCCTAGCGCTCCACCAGACCCCCTTGCTAGTATTGGCGGGGAATCTACAATTTTTCCACTAACTCATGGAAGAACCTATTCTAGGGCACAATAAACGTCTTCCGAAAGAATGAAGGGTCAGAATGCAATAAAGATTATTTACACACACACACACACACATAAATACATATAAAAAAAAAATTCGCGGGGGGGGGGGAGAAAAAAATCCCCCCCCCCAAACCCCCCCCGAAAAAAAATCCTGGCTACGCCCATGAATGTAGACCTCTCTATGGGTGGTGGCGCCACTTGTACGAACGATGTTTTCATAGTAAATATTACGCTAGACTTATTATTACTGGTAGGGCCAATTAGTTTCAATGAGCCTTAATGAAGTGTTAGAAGGGTTTAAAATTGTTGCTATATGTCAATGAGTTTGATATGATTAGGCGGCGAATTTTTTAAATTTGTTTTTGAGGGGTGGGGCGGTGGGTAATATGTACTGCAAGTTAGCGCAAATTTAGCAAGTTAAGTTGATTTCTTCCATTAAACTTTCTTGTTCAAAAACTCCGAAAGCAGAAATTCCTATTGGAACTGCATGATACACTAGAAGACAGAGAAACAAGAGAAACCAAGTTATTTCATTTGTCATGTACCAGTAACAATTGCATTGATCTATATTCTTGGCAGCGTACTTTATAATAATTCGCATCAGCACTGGTAGATTTGGAAAATTTACAAGAAATAGAATAAGTTTAATTTTTAAATATGTCCAATCAAAAACATTTTCCCACATAATAAATAATTTTAAAAATGTACAAGCCAACAAACTATTGACTGTATACGTTGTTTAGTTTATCCGTGGGCCTCGTGTCTCCCTACGGTAAAAAAAAAAAAACAGACTGCAAACTTTGACTGTGGCTCTCGAAACAGTCAAAAACTTTACTGAAGAATTGCTTCTCGTCGCCATGGACAAGCTGACGATGAACGCTATCGTGCACAGTGCTGAGAGTCTTCTTCACGTTCCACGCTCTTACAACTTTTAGGAACACTAAGAGAAAATCTGGTTTAAGAAGTGGGACACTGGTAAGATCACTTCTCTCCGGCAAGCTCTCCATCCACCTGATCCCAAATTGCGATGGCTCTTCATCCCTTTGGATCTGGTCAGTATGGAAGAGAGGCGATTATTGACATGAAGTCCAGCTACTTAGAATCCATTGTGTGTGTGTGTGTAGGGGGGTGCAGCTGCACGACCTTGCATCCTCCCCTCTGCGGGCGCCCATGAATACAAGTCAAGTTGCAATTAGTACGAACGTAACAGTTCTACCATGAAGGTTCCAAATAATACTTCCAAATATTCACGAGAAACAAAACAATGGCAAGGACGCTCAACGGAACGTCACTGTTGCCAACTCAATTCAAAGTGAGCTCTAACAAGATCTGAATGAGGGACAGTGTCTCTCTATCAAGTCTCATTTATTACAGATAATTACTTGCCCATTTGCTTTCAACAAAGTTTTAAACCATACAGTGAAAGTCTGATGCTTCTAAAGAGTGAAATTATTGCGTGCTTTAAAAGGAAGAGTGTAAAAAGTGTACACAAATTATCCTATACCAGGGCTGGCGAACCTATGGCACGCGTGCCCAAGGTGGCACGCGAAACGATTTTGTGTGGCACGCGACGACGATGATATTGAGAAATGTGTTGTTGTTTTTTTTTTGGAAAAATCACGGATATCTCAAATTACTATAATTAATAACGTTCAATTATTTCCGAGAACTGTAAATAATATGGAAGAAACGCTAGTGGATCATATTCCATATAATTTTTTCATATGACTGTGTTTCATTTGGGGAGCATAGGGCATAATAATTTTTTTTCAAGACAAATCTCGTATTTGAACGAGATCTCCTTAGCTTCCGCCATTTTGTTGATACTGAAAACGTGTCGGTCTTACATCGATTGCTAGCGTTTGCCATCAATAAATTTTTATCAGAATAATTACCATAGCATGTCATACTCAAAACTTAAAAAAAAGAAAACTTAATGAAGAAGAAGGAAGTGGCAGACCTTTTCAAGAGTGGTGGACTGAAAGATATGGAATGATTCACAGAGAAAACAAGGCCTTATGTGCCATGTGTTTGGAAAGTGTTGTTTGTCGGACATCATCAGTAAAACGTCATTATGAGTCCAATCACAGCTGGCTTTTAGGCAAAAGCGAGGATGAGCAAAAAGAACATATATCGTGGGAGTTAAAAAAAGCGATTTCACAATCCAGTTCTTTTGTAAACTTTGTTAAAAGTTCTTCTAACTTAGTGGCTGCAAGTTTTGAAGTTTCAAAAATTACAGCTAAGCATTGAAAACCTTTAAGTGACGGTGATCATATCAAGGAATAAGCAATGTTAGAATGTACGTCTTATTTGTTTGAAGACTTTCAAAACAAGGATAAAGTCATTCAGAGAATAAAGGATTTGCCAATAAGCCGAAACATGGTTAAAGCGAGAGTTATGAAATTGCACGTTAATATTCAAGAACAAGTAAGAAACGTATTGACTTACGAATACGACTTGAATTAATTGAACGTGAACGGTTAAATGGATCATTAGAACCTCAGATAGTAGCAGAAAATGAGATTCTTCAAGTTTGGAATGACCTGCCTAAAACTTTCAATTCTCTGATAAAAGTAGCAACATCCATTCTGTCAATTTTCTTGTCTACTTACTCATGCGAATCTTTATTTTCTACAATGAATTATATTAAATCAGATGCCAGAAGTTGCTTGGCCGATGAACTAAGTGCAGCGTGTGTAACTTTGAAGAATACACGGTATACACCAGATATCAAACTGTTATCGTCTACCACACAACAGCAGAAGTCACACTGATTGACCTGCCCTAAGACTTCAAATCTGTAGGTCAGGATAATAAAAGTAATATTGTTACTAAGATGTTTTTATACATGTAGTTGACTTACTGGCTGTAGCACTTCTCTTCTTTAGCGGCGTCAATAGAAGACCTACTGGGCACGCGACAATCTTCATTGTTTTTAAATTGAAATTAATTGGCACTCGGACTGAAAAAGGTTCGCCAGCCCTGTCCTATACCTTTTAAGAAACACAGCTTATCAATACTTCCTTTATTTTGTATGCCGGATACACCAGAAAGCTTGCTTTTTATAGTTTTCCCCCATGTATGAGAATCTCCTGTTTAGTGTTTTTAAATTTTTATGTCTCACTTTTCAAGACGTTTGTGTGTGTGTGTGTGTGTGTATGTGTAAGTGTGTGTGTGTGTATATGTGTATGTGTGTGTGTGTGCGCGTGCGTGCGTGTGTGTACGTACGTACGTGCGCGCGCTTCTGATACATCAACGAGTGAAGAGATTGGTTTACTTTTCTATAAAGATTCTTATGAAACCACAACGAGGTCTGTCATAGCTAAGGTTCATAAATAGGAGTGTGAGATTTAAAGAGAGACAAGTGAAACAGTCAAACAGTCAAACTTGAACGTCCCGGTGACAGGTGTACTAAATGTTTGGAGCTACAACCCAACCACTGAGTATCAACAACTTCCGCCTACAGAATGACTCGGGTGTAAACATTTTTAGAAATCAAATAATGTTTCTATCCTTGATTGTTTTCGCTTGGCTCAGCCGAAAATTGTTGATTGAACATAAATATAGCAAACAAAAAAAGAAATCTAGGTTGATTGTAATGAATAAATCGTTTCTTTGTCCTTTGTATAGTAGGCTACACGTTTGGCCTATGTGATCTTTGCCCCTATATTGAAAAGCAAATGGTTAGAGACAAAAGATGGCTTACCAATGTTTTGTTTATTCGATCATAATAACAATGGTCGTGAGCCTGATAATTGGAGGCACAACACTCCAGCTGTACACAGTTATTGTCCCAGCTAAGTCGCTTGTGTTTTTAGAAATAACAATGAGGTTTAATTATATGATTACTTGCAACGCACTTCTGTTCAAGGGAGGAACCAACAGTCTAATTGTGCAATCTGCAAGGGATACGAGGGTGGGGCGGTGAGATCGACATAATTATTTAATTAGCGGAATCAGCTAATGTGTGTCTAGTTATATAATTGTGTTGTGTGATTAAATAGTTGCAGCGTTATCTAATAGACGGGAAAGAGTTTTGAAGCCTTAACATTTTTATAGACAAGTAAAGAATTGCATTCTGAAAATTTGGACTTTGGATATCTTTCCCATTCTTTGTCATGCCTTCTCAAGCAAATTAAAATAGTATTTGTATATGGATGAGCCTTAAATCCGTTTTCAAATAAAATGAGAATATGCACATTCTTTCGTTGAATTTTATTGAAGTCTGTACAGGTATAAAATTTTGAATGAACAGACTATAGAAAGGATTGGACAACAGACTACGGCAATGATGGTCAACATACTACAGAGAGTGTTGTTCAACAAACTTAAGAAACCGTTGTTAACAGGTTTGAAAAGGTTGGTCAACAGGTTTCAGAAAGTGTTATTTTACATACTACATAAAGGGTTGTCAACAGGTTTCAGAAAGTGTTATTTTACATACTACATAAAGGGTTGTCAACAGGTTTCACGACTTTGAAAGAGCACAAAAAGCTTTAACTAACATTCCAAGTTATCTCTTTAAATGAAAGCCACTGAGATGCTTATTGAAACTAGCGGACTTTAAATTGACTTTAAACTTAACATCAAACTTCCTTCAAAATTGTAAAGTACATGAACTGTGGATGAATTCCATTACTTGCAGTAGACATAATCAAACTAAGTCCAACACAAACAAACAAATCAATGTCTTTATTCTAACTTTGAACAGGCGTGACGTTGATCTTCACTCTATCAGATTTAAGAGTCTCTGTTCACATCTCCGCCTTGGTGCTTGGTACACAGACACTCTGAATACAAAGAGAAATAAAACAAATGAGATCAACGAATGCCTCTACTTTGAAACAGTGACGTGTTTCCATGCTAGGAACAAAGAGTAAAATATCTCCAGCTGTGTTAGAAACTAAACAAACAAAATATTTTTTAAATACCTTTTAAAAAACAAAGCTTAAATTAAGATTAATTGTATCAATTAGTTTGGATCATTCAAGGGATAAAATTTGTACTAGATCTAGACTGACATAATACATCTGTACAATTAGAACAATTTTAGCAATTGTTTCTGTGTAGCTTTTATCTTTCCAATGCTCTAGGATTCTATCACTTTCCAATGCTCTATGATCCTATCACTTTCCAATGTTCTATGATCCTATCACTTTCCAATGCTCTATGATCCTATCACTTTCCAATGCTCTATGATCCTATCACTTTCCAATGCTCTAGGATCCTATCACTTTCCAATGCTCTATGATCCTATCACTTTCCAATGCGCTATGATCCTATCACTTTCCAATGCTCTATGATCCTATCACTTTCCAATGCTCTATGATCCTATCACTTTCCAATGCTCTATGATCCTATCACTTTCCAATGCTCTATGATCCTATCACTTTCCAATGCTCTATGATCCTATCACTTTCCAATGCTCTATGATCCTATCACTTTCCAATGCTCTATGATCCTATCACTTTCCAATGCTCTAGGATCCTATCACTTTCCAATGCTCTATGATCCTATCACTTTCCAATGCTCTAGGATCCTATCACTTTCCAATGCTCTATGATCCTATCACTTTCCAATGCTCTATGATCCTATCACTTTCCAATGATCTATGATCCTATCACTTTCCAATGCTCTATGATCCTATCACTTTCCAATGCTCTATGATCCTATCACTTTCCAATGCTCTATGATCCTATCACTTTCCAATGCTCTATGATCCTATCACTTTCCAATGCTCTATGATCCTATCACTTTCCAATGCTCTATGATCCTATCACTTTCCAATGCTCTATGATCCTATCACTTTCCAATGCTCTAGGATCCTATCACTTTCCAATGCTCTATGATCCTATCACTTTCCAATGCGCTATGATCCTATCATTTTCCAATGCTCTATGATCCTATCACTTGTATGGCCCAGGTGAGAGAGGAGGGGGGGGGGAGAAAGAAATAGGTATCTGAGTTAATGTTACCGTGATCACTTTGTAATGCATTTTATAAAAAAAAAAGTCAAAGATGTACTACTTGAATTCAAACTTGAGGGCTAAAGCCTCTTCAAGCCAATTCACTAACGTCACTAACCACCGTGCCAGCGAATTGCTTATGAAAATAGAAAGTTTTATACTTATCTATTGACCTACTTCTCTACACAAAATATAACGGGTACTACCTCAACTTATACCACCGCATAAGTCAAGTACAATTTCTTTACATTGTTTGATACCAAACAAAATAATTAATAATTCATTGTTTATTTTTTTATTGATTCTATTTTTATCTAAGAAAAGAAATAATAATGCAAAATTTCAACTTGATCCTTGATTGGGCCTAGGAGAAAAAAAACGTGTACAAACTTTTGAACTGACAGAAAGACAGAGTGAGTTGGTATAAGCTTTTGAAAAAAAAAAGGATAAAACTATTTAGTTATATTATGAGAAATGTTAGAATGGAATGCAATGAAACGAATCAAATAATTTCATGTTTTTACCTCACAAGTTGTACTTGCATATGACGTCATCAATGTACTCAATCCAACGAGATTGCCACTTCCGCCTGGCTATGACTTTCTCCCTGCCCGACATGGTGCTGAATCTAAAAGCCACATTACAAATTAGAACTCTTTCACGAACCATGAATGGTTATTATGTAATATTAACATAATGTAATGTAAGGTCTTTATGTCAGATCATCATTTAAAATCATCATGTAAAGCCACATGTAATGGTAATGTTAGGTCAGCGTGTAATGTCTCCCCACAAGATAGTTTTAACACACCTCTTATATGTTTTTATTTTTCCGGCAATGTTTCCCAGTCTCACGGTGGTGGTCGGGTGGATACGGTCGTTAGATAAGACGATTTGGCTATTAGGAAAGGAATAAAGAACCTCTTTGTGGTGGCTAAGGACCGAGTCCATAGGATTAAAGACCCCCCCCCCCCCAAAAAAAAAAAAAAAAAAAAATAATAAAAATGTCAATTTCCACTCACTGTTCCTCAAGGGGCCGCTTTCAATGGAAGAGATCTGCACGGCTGATGACGTACAGAGAAGGAATATGTGTAAGTTTTCCGATGTGCTCGGTCTTTGGCCTCACTTTTAATCTGAACGTGTTGGGATAAGAGCCCTCAGTAATACGGACATAATAATCAACATCTTCTTTGATCTTTCACAGACAAACGTTTTTTCAAGCAGGCTGTGACAAACCGTTTTAGCTCACTCAAGGTATCACTCAGATCTAAGCATTTAATTAGGTGACCGGTCATTTCATCCCCGGTCACTTCATCCCCGGTCACTTCATCCCCGGTCATTTCATCCCCGGTCACTTCATCCCCGGTCACTTCATCCCCGGTCATTTCATCCCCTGGTCACTTCATCCCCTGGTCACTTCATCCCCCGGTCACTTCATCCCCGGTCATTTCATCCCCTGATATTTTCATCATCTGATCATTTTTATCCAACAAATTGTAATTTTAAAAATCATGAAATGAGGAATATTTAATGTATTAATTTTTTATTTAAATGACAAAATTGTAACACGTTAATGTTTAAAAGGAATTAAAGCAAAACTTATACTGACATCTACAGCTCCTTATTAATCAGTGGAGTTCGGGGCGAAGCCCCGACGCCAAAAAGCGTTTTCTAGCATTTTTCACTGCAGAAACGCCTGCTTCTGACATCTACATCTCACTATTCATCAGTGAGTTTCGGAGCGAAGCCCCGACGCTTAAAGCGTTTTCTTGCATTCTTCAATGAAGAAACGCATTCTCCTGACATCTACAGCTCATTATTAATCAGTGGAGTTCAGGACGCCAAAAGCGTTTTCTTGCATTCTTCACTGCAGAAACGCATTCTCCTGACATCTACAGCTCTTTATCCATCAGTGGAGTTCGGGGCCCGACGCCAAAAGCGTTTTCTTGCATTTTTCACTGCAGAAATGCCTGCTTCTGACAACTACAGCTCACTATTCATCAGTGATTTTCGTTGCGAAGCCCCGACGCTAAAAGCGTTTTCTTGCATTTTTCGCTGAAGAAACGCATTCTCCTTACCTAAAGCTCATTATTCATCCTATTAAAAAAGGACTTTTTGAATAATATTGTACTTGAAAAATATTCTAATTTGAATGTATACGCCCTTAATACATTGCAATAAAACCGATTTGTTCCTTGAAAAGATCAGATAACCCACATATTAAGATTAAGGCTTTGAGGATCGCCGCCGAAAAAAAAATTCGATAAATAATATTCAATAAAATTCAAGCATAAATTGTGAGTTATAGTCCCAAATTTAACTAGAAAAATATTAGATTAAGTAAAGGTGTGAAAAAAAGGCAACTCATCTCAATCGTGACTCTTATACTGAAAATTTTTGGTTGAATTCTAACTTTTCCAAAGCAAAGTCTTTCTTAAAATAATTATGATAAATTCATGTGAAATTACATAAACTCTGTCTGGAAATGGGAGGGGCGGTAGAATGAAAATTTATCCTCGCTCCTTTTTATAATTTCTGCTAATGATTGCATTTGGCATTAAAAAATAAGGGTGGGGCCACTCGATATGAGACCTTAATTTATAGCATATATAAATTATATTAGTGGCTGATTTTTTTTTTTTTTTTACATTTTGTAATTTCTTAACTATAATACAAAAAGAAAAATTATTGCTTTGTCCGATGAGGGAAAGGAGATGGCATGTATCGCCCCTCCCACCGTTTTCCTTTTATATTTACTAATCATAAAATTTGAGATTAGAGTGTGGTGCGACATATAATACAAATGGTTTCACATATCAATTATATAGAAATTCAACTATTTTTGTTCACAAACTATGATTCCTCCAAAAAAAATAGGATCACTCCCCACTCAGAGGGCTAGAGCGGGGAGGGCAGTAAATGCAATCGCCCCCCCCCTACCCCACCGAATCGGCCAAGATACCAGAAGGGGAGCGACATAATATCAAATTTATATATCAATTCAACTAATCTTGCTCACAAACTATGATTTCTCCATAAAAGTAGGACTGCCCCCCCCCCACTCAAAGGGTTTAGGTGGGAAGGGCAGTAGAGGTTTCGCCCCCCCCCCCCACCAATCGGACAACAGGGGAACGACATAATATAAAGATCGGTTAAAATATCAATAACAAGTTTTAATCATATAGATATTTAATTGATTCTTTTTGCAAGCTGTGATTTCTACAAATAAATTGGACCGCCCCCCCCCACTCAAAAGTTTATGGTTGGGGGGGGGGGCGGATTGATGCTATCGCCCCCTCCCGACCCCACCTAATCGGCCAACATACTAGAGGGGGGGGGGCGAAATAATCTAAAAATAGTTTGAAATATAAATAATTAGTATATATTATTAACATAAGTAATAAATTCGTATACAAATTGTGTGACTTGTATACTGAAATTCGTCCGGGGGGGGGGGGACGGCCGAGTGGGGGGGGGCGATCGCGCCTACCGCCCCCCCCCCTGGATCCGCCAGTGTGTCCAAGCAACAACGCTAGCCACAGACTCGTCACTGGCTTGACTGAATGGTAGACGCAGCTTAGCTTTGCAACCATACAAGTTGGACTGCACACGGAGCCTGGATCCACTACGCCAGCCCACCAGCAGACAGCATCAGTACCAGCCACACCCGTCTCACCAGTGCAGCACCGGACCTAAAAGCTAAGCAACTAGCCTAATGACACTCAGACCACTTGATTCTCAGATCTAATGATGATAGACCCATACATGTAAATACACTAGATCCATCCTAACAACTGTACAGCATTTCACCTTGTAATTATCTTTTGTACATAATTTTACATCTTATTATTTGTTGCCTGCATTAGAACGCTGTGCCTGTAGACTATATGTGCATGTGTGGGTTCTCAAAATCATAAAATCCCCTAGACATCCCAAACGGCCAAACTTTAATCCACCTTGTCACACTAGCAGATGGAGGCAAACTTTCATAGGCCCAACAAGAGTTTCAAGAGATTTAACTCCTGAGACATTCGCCACTTTGAACGTCAAATAGTTTTTGCAATTTTTATATTCGTGTAGTGGAGTGGATACTTTTTCAGGAAACACCGGCCACCCCAATATCCACGTGACCCTTCCCCCTAGATGGCACCTTGTGTCCGCGCATAACAAGGCAGACCAACGTGGGCACTGTCCATTCGACCGGCATCTCTTGTCGCTGTAGTGTCCGTATGTTACTGGACCTACGTCGTCTCCACTCCCTTTTGTGCCTGGTTCTACACCATGTGTTTATGTATGGCTGCAGGTCTTTAATGTATAATAAACAGTTTTGAATCGCCCTACGAGTTGCCTTCATCATTTAGAATTTAGTTGTCTTCTGTGCCAAACCCACCACATTCGTAATGAGGACAATGTCAACATTTCCAGCATTATTTATGTGTAAATACCTTGAAATATATCACTGCGATCGGAATTCGCTTGAACTAGTGACCTCGTCACATAAAAGCCAAGCCTTCTCTTAGTCTATGATGATGAAGAAAACCAATTAGCAGGCTGATGTGCACACACTTCTACGTTAACACCTACAAAATTTTTTTTAACCAAATCCACGGCCTCCTCGTTAGGCATTTGTTGCAGTCTTTATAGAATCATTTAGCGTTCCCTTTCAAGAGCTAGACACACTGAGACTTGTTTTCTGTGTCAACAGTAGCTAGTTGGCTTGTGGAGAGGGCTTAATCAAAATCACACTTAAAAAAAAAGCTCAACTACCTTAGGTAACGCTCAGGGAGAATCTAAACAAAAATGATACAGAAGCGTCGCTAGGATAAGTGTCACACGCTGCGGTTAGTTTATTGTGACATCCTTAGTATCATTCCGTCATCAGCACGTCTGAATCCTTTCCCAACTATTTTTTTATGTTTGTTGTGGCATAATACTTAAATATAATTTCTTGCATAAATTGATTGGTAGATAACTGTAAACTATACACCAAATATATCTATTTTAACATTTAATTTGTTGTTGCTACAATTTTCTTTTTCAGTTTGGTTTCAACCGCTCCCTTGAAACACCCCCATGCGAAGCCACTGAAATTGTACTATAACAAATTGTTTCTCGTATAATGACAACTATTACAGAGATGAAAAACATGTCTGAAAATGAGTTTTTAGCAGATATTACATTAGAAATTATATAAATATTTTTAAAAAATGCCTACGTTATTGAGTTCATGGCTAATTGTTTGAGAAGCCTCAGGTCATCGTGAACTGCTCCGAGGGCCATGAAGGCCATGTAGAAATCATGGGACAATGGACTTGCTAGCCAAGCTGGTGGGTCATCGGAACTGATGACCACTGGGGCACCCATAGCAATAAGGAAAGCACCTGGATGGTTACGAAGGTCATTCACAAGACCTAACACCTAAAAATAGCACATTTTATTATAACATTTTAGCACATTGGTTAGTTCTAGCACATTCAGAACATTCTATTACAAACTTAGCACATTTGATTACAACTTAGCACATTTCAACACTTGTTATGTCATTTATATCTTCCACGGGTATATTTACATTTTTGGGTTAGTGTTAAACCTACCTGGTTAGAAATAGGGTTTAGTTCAATGGCTATTCCTTTGGTCATCACAGCTTTCATGACCTTGGGGTGATGATATGCAGCGTACCCGTGACCGATACGTGTTGCGTTCAACAGGACAGAGTCCACTAAGTTCAAGTCTGCCCATTGAGTCCAGTCTAAATGAGTATGACAATATTCTATTAGCTCAATACCAATTTTTTTATTGATAGTTATTTTTTGACTCTCTCACTCTAAACTTTTTCTCTTAGTACTGCATTCTCTCTCTCCCTCTCTCTCTCTCTCTCTCTCTTTCAATTTTTCTCTCTCTCTTTCTCTTTCCTTCTTTCGTTAATTTGATCAAGTTGAAACTTTTGCATAATTATTCAATGTTCCTAACAGAACGTGATTCAATTAAAAAAACAACAACAACCAATTAGTTAATTAAATAGAAGTAGTAAATTAATTTTGTTTGATAAAAAAAATCTTACAGTATTGAGAAACGTTGCTATAAATGGATAGTTCTTCCCTCAAGATAAACTTTAAAAAAATGAGTTTTGTTTTATAGTTACGATAAAGAAACAGCCGTGAATGTGAACATAGATCAGAGTCCCATGGTCTAATTGCTAGTTAGTTACTATAACACAGACATCTCACACGTAAGTGTCCGGTCATGTTCTACTAAGCAAGAAAAATTCAAACAATATTTTACTGGGGAAAAAACATAAGTACATAAAAGACATAAAAACGTGTAAATGTATTTTCTGATCTCTATTATCTCCTCATTACACACTTTGCTCAACTTATGAAATTATAGTTTCGGACATTTCCGTTATACTTCATGAGAGAAAGAAATTTATCGAGTCATACTTTACCAGTTTCACCAGAATGAAAAAAGTAAGGTAGCCTAGACCGGTCATCTTTAAGCAAATCTTCGACAAACTCCACTGTCCAATGAGTGTTATCTTCCTGTTGAAGTAAGTCAAATCCTTTGACCAGATCAGGATATTTCCTCATGGACCTAATAGTCTTAGCTACCATGTCACGTTGACTTGTCTCTGACCTGAAACAAGGGAACTGATTTCAATTTTGTTTTTATTAAAGTTATTTCATAATAATTAATTCATTAATAGTGTTACAAATGAACAGTGACAAGTAGAGGTCAACGAGTGACCCCAGCGAGATGACACAGCAGCCAGTGTTCTCTGGAATCTACGCGTATAAACAAAGACAGGATGTGACGTGTCCTCACGTGTTGTTCCAGGGGACAAACAGATCTAAGAAGGGGGCAGTTACTAATGAACAGTGACAGATAGAGGTCAGTACGTGTGACCCCGGCTTGATGACACTGCAGCAGGTGTTCTCTGGAATCTACATGTAAAAACAAAGACAGGATGTGACGTTTCCTCACGTGTTGTTCCAGGTGATACTAGCAGTGTTTGTGCAACTTTGAATGAGCGATTAGGGACTCTATATAAGCCAGAGAGTTAATGTGAAAGTCAGTCGTGAGTGAGTCGTCGGTACTGTTGTCTACTGTGCGAGACAGTAGAAGAGAGATGTGTACGACTGGATGCAAGTTAACTAGAGTAGAGTTAACTGGAGTGGACTACTGTCGTTAAAGTCTATACAGCGAACTACAGTGGACTTGAGCCGTTACAGTCGATACAGTCGATGTAAGACGTGTACGGCTCTGATTCGGTAGACTTGAGTACAACTTGGTTCAGCTTTGGGAGACCTGGAGCGACACTGAGAAGTGTGTCGTTGGTCTGTTCTGTGGAATACGGCTCGATGCAAGTTGAGAAGAGATGAATCGCAACGAAGTGAAGAGATGAATTGCAACGAAGTATAGCTAACTGTAAACTGACAGATATTGTACAGTCTTCTACGCTACATGTTACAGTGACGAATTGTTAAAGTTAATAGTCAATAAAGTTATATAAAGCTGAAAGTTGAGTCGTCAAGTTCTTTGCAGTGTTTTTATTTGTGTGCCTACTAGTACATTTAGCCAGAAGATTCAGAAATACGTAAAAATAGATTTAAACTAAAACATGTTGTTTGATAAAAATAAACTTTAAATGATGAAATAATAGAACATTTCACTTCATTAACCTTTTTTTTTTCTAATGAGCCAGAAATTAGAAAACTGGAAGAAGTCAAAAAGCGTCAATGAGGCACGGTTAAGTTTTCCAGCAACAGCCGCAAGGGGGAAAGCCGCTATTAGTTTCATATTTACTGTCTGTCCGTCTGTCACGTTTAGATCTAAAAAAGCTATTGAAAATCTACTTTCATCATAGTTTGTGATTTACAAATTTAGAAATTTTCTTTAGTTCTTAAAAATAATTACCGGTTTGGAAGCTCTTAAAAAAAATACACCTCTTTTAAAGCAAAGCATAAAGGTTATGTAACATTACAGACAGGACCGGCCTTAAGAATCGCGATGCCCAATTTAGGCCCCTCTTTAATTTTAATTTTTACAATAACAACTATTATTATTAATGAGATCATCATACAAAAAGTTAATATACAACATACATAGGAAACACTTCCGACTTAATAGGTGCCAGTGGATTAATGAAAGCTATGTCAGTCGTTAAATATTACATATTAAATATTAAATAAGTTAACCCTTTGATCTTCCCTTAAAAGTGAGGCATCATTTGATACTATATATATATATATATATTTTCGTGGTTTAAATGAAAGTGGAATTTTAGTCCCAAAAAAAAATAGACAGTTACCTACGTCCAGCCAAGATGACCTTTGCCCCGATGAAGTCCGGATGCTCAGTCTTGAAGTCTTCAACCACTTCTTGGATCAGCTGCAAGTATTCATCTGTGACGTCATTTCCGTCTGCGTCTACCTGGGGATAGAGCAGTGCATGTGAGTCGGTCGTGTATTGCTGACTGTTCAACTACAAACCTTCAAGTACTCTGAGATAGTTTAGTGGGTTCTATCCAGTTTGAACCCAGTCACGTACCTTGCCTGCAACCTTAATCTCCATGTACTGGACACCATCGTCGTAGAACTCTTTGATGCCTTGCTCTAAGTAAAGTCTAGACCAAAGGGAAATTAATTGAATAGTAAATCCAATCACATTTTTATTAGGTACACTTGTTATATAGTATATCAAGTTACTTTTATAAGATATTTATTATTACATTCTCATAATATATGCCAGATATAATCCTTGAACTACTTATTTCATTTGTTTTAAAGGTCTTGCTGACTTTAATTGAACAGTATAGGTTTGACTTATAATAATATAAGGAATCATGTCTTATTTCTAGGGGTGCACCGGATAGTCCCTCCAACTCCGGCTTCTGCCGAATATCCGGCATTTTTTACTATCCGGTGCTATTCGGCTCCGGTCGGATATCACTACCGGATAGTAAACCGGATAGTAAAAAGTACATAATTTAATATGCATAAAGTGGACCTCGTTCCATTACTCTGTCTGTTATAGAATGTATTAATGTTTATATGAAAACAAAATAATGTGCTTAAAAATAGAGCCATTATGAATATGCACCAAACATCGTTTATTATAAAGACAAGGCGTGTTAATAACTTAATATAAATAGAGATGAAACTTTACATCATAAATGCGCTTTACATACAGAGCAACAATGGCTGGCACTTTTTTCAACTTGTCTTGACCTTTGAGTAAGTTAGTTAACATGTTAAAATGCTACATTCATTGACTACGTCATGCTGACCAGACGTCTGTCTAGCTGTGCGGGTATATCTCCAGAGGTAGAGATGAACAACTCCCACCCCCTTTTATTTGTTTAGTCCATCACATTGAGTTTTTTATGGGCGGGTAACCACAAGTTAAATACGATGGACGTAGGTTTAATGTCAGCGTATTGACACTCTCTAGTGGCCACACCTTTCGAGGGAACTGAGTTTGTTTACTTAGTAGTTAATCTTTATTGGGGGTGGGGGGCTGGACTACAAGAGCCACACCTCTAAGGTAACCAGGTAGATTTCTAGATGAACAACTCCCTCCCCCTTTTTTTTGTTTAGCCCATCACATTGAGTTCATTGATTGACAGGTGACCCCAAGTCAGATACGATGGACGTAAGCACTCTCTAGAGGTCACACGAGGGAACTAGGTTAGTTATGGGGGGGGGGGGGGTAGACTAGACTTTACATTATAAATTCGTATTACATACGTAGCAGCGATGTCTGGCACATTTTAAAAGCTTGTCTTGACCTTTGAGTGGACTTGTAAACACGTAATATTCCTTAACTACGTCACACTGATAATCTGTCTAGATGTGTGGGTATATCTCCAGATGTAGAGATGAGCAACCCCCACCTCCTTTTGTTTGTTTAGTCCATAACATTGAGTTCACAGATAGGCAACTGACCACATTAAGCCAGATGTCAACGTGTTGACACTGTCTAGAGGTCACATCTTATGAGGGAACTGAGTTTGTTTACTTAGAGTAGAATTTTTATTAGGGGCGGGACTACAAGCCAAATCTCTATAAGGTTAATCTAGTATGAGTTTGTTTATTATGAGATAGGTTGTCAATCAAGGGTGTGGACCACAAACCAAATTGTTAAGACATATTGACACTGTCTAGAGGTCACTAGATGATGACACTAAGTTTGTTTACTTGAAGAGAAATGTCAATTAGAGCGCTGAACTACAGGACACACCCCTACAAGTATTTTGTTACACAAGCCACGGGTATAAAAGTGGCTTGCAAGGGCATTTAGTAAATTAAATCGCAATAATAATGGCTGATAAAAAGTCATCACTTATATGGCGTTACTTTAATGTCAAAACAATGGACAACTCTAAAGCAGTTTGCAATGCTTGTAAAATAGTAATGTCACGTGGTAAACCAGGCAAACCTAAAGACTTCTCAACCACCACTCTGATTAGTCATCTACGCTCGAAACACCCAGACTTATTCAACGAAATGACTGCATTGAAATCAGCATCAAGTAATATCACTGCCTGTGCCAGTACGTCTACGAGCTCCAGTGATTCGTCAAGCCTCACACACAAGCAGCAACCTTCTACAACCTTTTGAGGAAGTTACCCGTGAAGTAAGTGCAGCTGCAGCTTCTATTTCCATTGTAATTCCATTAGTACATGTTCTGAAGACATTCCTGCAGCGTGAGGGTAATGATAAAGGAATTAAAAATATGAAAAGTACATTACTCGAATGCTTGAACAGCAGGTTTGAAAACTTAGACAACAACCGTCTGTACAGCATAGCAACATTGCTTGACCCTCGTTTTAAATCTCTTGTACTAAATGAGAATGCATGCACTGAAGCAAAGGCAGGAGTCCTAATTTGTGCAACACGTCACCAAAATCCTGTCACAGAAAGTGTAACACAAGCACACCTCTTCTCTGAAGCAGTTGAACCGCCAACAAAAAAGGCCAGGTTAGCTGAATCCAGTTTGTGGGACTGTTTTGATGAATTGGTGGCACAAGAAGAAGCTAGTGTACCAACGGTCGTCAAAGTACAAAGCCAGCAAGATATGATTGATGAAGAGCTGTCCAAATACCTGAGTGAGCCACTGATTCATCGAAAAGATGATCCAGTTTTATGGTGGAAGGTTAATGCCAGTAGATTTCCTGGATTAGCAAAGGTTGCTCAAATCTATCTAGCACCACCTCCAACCAGTGTGCCATCGGAGAGACTGTTCAGCGTCGCTGGACGAATTATCAATGACTATCGTACGAAACTTATACCAGACAATGCTGAAAAACTTATTTTTCTAAAATATAACTCATCTTTAATATAACAAACAACTAATGAATTCATTTGAAACCTAGTTCTTGTCATATAGATTCATTTTCTTTTTGCTGTGCTTTAATGCTTTAACTTTTAAAGGATGTGTATATGTTTATTATATTAAATTAGCATTATGTATTCTTTTGTAAATAAATAAATATTACTGTTGAATTACTTTTTCTAACGTGTTAACTTTAAATCTTACTCTTGTGTTATGCGTGTCTTGATTGAATCACAATATTCTTAATAATAATTTAAGAGTGTTAAGTAACTCCTCGTTATTACTGAAATTACTTAAGATATTTACGTAGCCACTATCTGTATTAGTTACAAACCAGAAGCGGTTTGTGGCCTTTAAAACACGAGCCTAATGACAAGTTGATGATGTCATATACATGAACACAAACATCCACCCACTATACAACTTAGACTGTACTTAAGAGAGATTAACGCTATAAAACCAAGATTGAACTTTACCTTTACCTTAGTTACATATAAGTTTATATATTCTGCATGAGTTATCCCACATTCTACTTTACAATTAGCGGCCTCATACATACGCACACACCATCTCATGTTACAAAGATTAGTTTATGATAAGCATATCTGTAAAAAAAATGCTCAATCAGTGATAGAGTTTAAAGTAAGAAAGTAAATAACAAAATAATATGAATATAGGTATGTTATATAGAAGATTTGCAAAAACTTCAGTAAAACGAGCTGTTTGAGTCATGTAGGTATCCGGCTCCGGCTCCGACCGAATATCTAATTTTACTATCCGGTTATATCCGGCTCCGGCCGGATATCAAAAAGTACTATCCGGTGCACCCCTACTTATTTCACAGTTGTTTGTTCAGATTCAGATGTTCTTTTTATCACTATTTAATCATTTCAGTTGAAATATGAGAAAAAAATATGTTTATTAAATTTAGACGATTTGAACTTTCTAAACTTTTTGAAAAGTTTGTGTGCATAAAAACATTTTGTTCAAACCGAATTATTTAATAAATAATAATTTTATCTATTTTTGTATTAGACACATATCAATAGAACAGCTCAAATATTTGATCTAATAGAACAGCTCACCTAGTTTATCTAATACAACAGCTGACCTAGTTTATCTAATACAACAGCTGACCTAGTTTACCTAAAAAAACAGCTCACCTAGTTTACCTAAAAGAACAGCTCACCTAGTTTATCTAAAAGAACAGCTCACCTAGTTTACCTAAAAGAACAGCTCACCTAGTTTATCTAATAGAACAGCTGACCTAGTTTATATAAAAGAACAGCTCACCTAGTTTATCTAAAAGAACAGCTCACCTAGTGTATCCAATGCAACAGCTGACTTAGTTAATCTCTTAATAACAATTGTATGTTGTAGTATTTTAATGGTCAACCTATCTTGCAAACAACTAAAGGTTAACTTATTCACATTTCATGACATTTAGAACATTATTTCATGTAAATCCACCAGATGGCACTGCACCAACAAAACTAATTCTAAGCTTACTTTGTGTTTTTTCTACTAGGTATCAGGTCATACACAGTAGAGAAGTAGGTTTCGAACTTTCCCCACACATCATTCACAGATGGGTAAGCACGAAACGGGTCCTCGACCCAGATAGACATGTTATAGACCAACCTGTGAACAGTCAAGACAATCATTTAAGACATGGCAAATGACCAAAGTACAATTTGTGACAGTACATCACCCAAACTCATCCTATGTACCCTGTGACTCAGACAAAGTCACATTCAACGTTTATAAGCTTAAGCCTTCTCCTAGCTATAATGAAAAAGTGAGTGCCTATGATTGGACTATATCACAAAGTAAGCCTATGCAGCCATGATCGTGCACACCGCTAGCTTTATACACACTGCCATTTTCATGTACAAAACAGCCATCATTTTATTCACAGATATTACCATATACTCAGCTGCAGTGGCGTTTCTAGGGTTAGGGGGGTGCAGGCCGAACCAGGTGACACCAAAGTAGACGAAAAACACACTTTAGTTAAAGTTAAAGTGTCTATTGCAAGTTACTCACACAAACATGCAAATGACCTTTTATCATTTGGATCTAGATCAACCTATCTGTCTGTAAATTATTGATTTGTTTTTGTACCAAAGTCCAAGTGGACAACTAGGCGCGAAAGTTTTTCTGTTTTTACAGTACGTCTAGTGGAGTCACTCCTTCATGGAGGCGGACACTGATTTAAAAAAAAACGGCTCTAACGATTTACCTACAGATGTAACGCTGTAGGAGATATCGCTGAGAAAAGAATCATTAGCTCGTAGGCTACATCGGAAAAACTCAAGTTTAACCGTTGTAGTAGAAAAAAAATAAACGTAAATTGATATAGAGACTAACAAATCTATATAGTTCTAGAGCCAAATGGCGTAGCAGCTTATTACAGTTATTATGCGATAGCAGTTAATTTAAAAATGCTTCAATTTTATTAAAATCTTAATGGTTAAATCTACTATAGATCACATCTAGATCCTAGATCTAGAAGTAAATCTAGACTAGATCTTAAGAGTTCTAAATCAGAATTTTATGTCTTGCGTTAGACCCAGATGTCGATATAATGAAAGAACCAATAAATAATTGCTGGTCTTCCCCGCTTGCCTATTCAGGAAATGTGGACGTTCACCTTCTATGCAATCAAGCAGCTGACGTTGTTGGCATGGGTTCGATACCCAAGTTGGGTCAAATATTACTTTTATTGATTTTTTATCTTTTTTTTTTTTAAATTTTCATTATAGTTTAAGTTTAATGATGGAGGTATTTTATTTTGAAAAATAAATGTAAATTTCTTTAAAGACTAATAGAGAAAACACACAATTTAATGCGAGCCTGTTAGTAATTTTGAAAATCTTATACTTTGTTAAATGCTATAAAATTTGATAAAAAGTTATTTATAAAACAATTTTAAAATAGATTCCATACAAGTTTAACAGTAATGTACGTTGTAACTCATCTCACTGTATTTAAGCCAAATAAAAAGAACAAACTAGCGATAGATTATGTAGGAAAATTTGTAGTCAAAGGTTGATTTTGAGAGGGGAAAGTTGACACCGTGAGATGCTCGGTCCAGGAGACAACGACGCCAGTGCTCAGGACGCCGCTGCTCAGCTGTCTTTAGATTATGTTTGAACAGAAAAAAAGGTATGTGCTCATTTTCAACCATTTAAAAAAAAATTCATATCAGGCCATTCTGGGGAAAATAAAATGGTGGCCCACGATTATAAGCTAAGATAATTTGTATTGGTCCAATCAAGTGGAAATTCAGTTTGACTACAATTGACCACCTCAGCAATGTTGAGCTTCTAATATTATTTAGTTTGAAGTCCATGCGGGTTTTAAGGCGCTAGCTCAGAAGTAAACCAAACCAATCAATCTGAACTTTGAGTATACTCACTGCTCATCAAACTGGTCTCTGTTACTGGCCGAAGCTCTCAGTTTAGCCATGGACACCCAACCTGCACAGACAAAACGATTCAAATATCAAATGTTAACCAGACACTTGGGAACTATTCAGTCATGACGCAAAGAAATATTGTTTTTTTTAGAATTGCACGTGAAACGAGTCATTTGGCTAGGTCTGCCTTTGAGCCAATGTTCTATTTAATATGTTGATGCATTTATTAAAACCTATATTTGGAAGCTTCTGTACATGACGATATAACGTTTTAGACAATTCTTGCTAAAGTTGCTGCCTGGCTTGTGGAAAAAAAAAGGAGGTCATGCTCATGAAGTCCCAAACGAAAGTAACTCAGTTCCACAAATCAGAATGGCCACTTAATGTTGTCGACCACCATCAGGCTGCATCCAACGACCTTTGACTTTCTAACAACCGTCTAAATAAAGCCAACAGCGCTTTTGGTCGCCTGCATTGGTGAGTATGGCGGTATAAGTCTCTTCTACTCATAAAAATCAATGCCAACGGAGATCCTTTTTGGCGAGCTAAATGAGGATGCTCAGGACGGAATAACAGAGATGGCCCCAGAAAGCGCCATAAAGCTTTGATTAGGCCCCATTTTGCCCTCACTGGCAGGAGATGGCATCTGAAAGTCTGAAAGGCATCATTGTCTCTCGCGGGACAATCATTTGAGGCCCAAAGAATAGTCCTTGTGAAGAAAGGTATAGAAGAAGAAAAGAAAACTTGAATAGATCTTCGAGAAACAGTTGTGTCTGTACGAGATGTGGCATTGGATGTGGCATTAGGTGTAGCAAAATATGTCGGTCGCAACTGGGTTAGCTTAATCATATCAAATACTGCACACATTCTTAATCTTTATTATTATTTATTATAAGTTTGCACACACTAATCAATGAACCATACAGATTGCATTCGACAAACTATGGTACGAAAGGGACATATCCTCTTTCCTGTAATGTCTGATATCTATAGAAAGCGTATCGGGAGCCTAATCTTTAGAAAAAAAAGGTCACACCCGAATCAGAACCTGCAATCTTCGGTTTAGCAATATTTAGGCTTATTTAACTTTTACGCAAAACACATTTAATCAATGCATCAAAAAGATTGCGTTAAAAAAAAAAGAATTTAGAATATATTCAAATAAACCTCAAACTATTTGATCGCTTAAAATATCCAGATAATAGAACACGTGACCAGCTTGAGCCCTTGAAATGTATAGGATGTAAAGTAAATAAAAGGTATGAACTTACCTGGCCCGGGGGGTGTCTTCGAGAATGTGTACTTTCTGGTCGGGTATTTACTCTCTTCTACACGTGTGTAGAGGTTAGGTAAGTAGGTCAGTCGTTTAATGACCCACTGTAATGACGTCATGGCCGAGTCGTGTAGATGTAGCACACCACCTTAAGATGATTTTTTTTTTAAAGTGAAGGCATATTTCAATCACAGATCAAAAAAAGTTGTTGAGTTCCTAGAAAAGTTTTGGTTTATGTTACCCCTTAATAACATCTCGGAGGTGGAGCGACCTAAGGTTTGGTTTAGCTAATGACTTCCAAATGAGATCTCTACAAATCAATGCCCACTGCTTTGATGTCTCGTTAGATTACATCAACATATCGGAGGTACAGCGACCATTTTTTTTTCTTCTGTTAGTTGCAGAAGACTTTAGGGATTCTTTTGTCCTAATATGGCGGAATTGACCGGTGGCGTTACCTGACGGTGGTGAACATACTTAGCTTTGAGTTGTATAGAACATAATTTAATAAGCAGAAGATTTCAGACAGACTCTGTAGTATCAATATACGATAGCTAATCTTTAACATTTTATTGTGATTAGTCGCTATTCTAGAGAACATGAAAGAAGTTGAATTGATACTTTACACTACTTGTATTGAACACGAACTGGTTCAAATACATAACATGTCTATTTCAACGTTCATGTTCCATGTGGATACAAAAGCTTTAAATAAAGAGGAGGTCTACCGTATTCAAACAATAAATAAAAAAAAAAAAAAACGCAATGTTTTGAAGCTTGCCGAAAGCGTGGTCAGATAACCATGTGAAAAAAAACTATTTTCATTTAATTTATTTCTTTGTTTTTCTGTACAAGATAACAATTACATAATTAAGATATTTTATTTGACATACTCATAAAATATTCATTTGCAAGGAAACCATTTACAGGTTATAAAATTTGTGTCCATCTCAACTTTGTCCTATATCTTCTTTTAGTAAATTTCTTTCATTTTCATTCGTAAATAACATTTAAAAAAAGTTAAATCCATTAAAAAGTTAAGTCCTAACGACAGCGTCTTTGGATGTCTTCATCTCATTTCTGGTTGAGTATAAGAATGTTAATGTAACCAATTTTTCTAGAGAAAAAAAAAGGTAGTTGGACTTCACATAATTTGTTCTACAATATAAAGTGAAGCAGATATTGTGGAGCAGTCAATTATGACGACTGCGCCCTCAGAAATCTTTATCGCTTTGTTTTGTTGTTCTTTGTGTTGTGTATAAATAAAATACAAATAATGAAGAAAAACAAGGTTACAAAGACAGTTTGTGTGGAAAAACAAACTCAAAATAGGCTTCCGAAGTGGTCCACCCAGTTAGGTAAAAAGGCAGGTGTCTTATAATGATTATCTAATTGACCTAATTGGTTTGTAAAGGATCATTCTCTTCTTTAAATCCTCAAAAAAAAACTTTTCCGTAAAGGGCTCATCTTTGCAGTTCACGCGATAATATGAAAAACACTTTTTAACTCTTTCTCTCCTAACTGACGATACCAAATTTGATTCCACTAGAATGTGATAAATAATTACGGAGAGAAAGAGTTAATTGTTCTTTTCAATTATGTCCCACTTACAACATGCATACTAAATAGATTTTTTCTCTTTAAAAAAAGTTAACATTTTTTTTTTTTTTTGAGTATGACAGAACTTACTTTACTTTGCAATACAAATTTAGATATAAATTACTAAAGAGCCTCCTGTGTTTGTTACTATTAATAGTGAATAGTTGTAAAAGTGGTGTATTTTTATGAAAAAAATGCTAGCAATAGTAATTTAGACAATTAGATTTTTCGCTTTCAGAAAAGAAAAAAGTAGCCGTTGCATCAGAACTTTGAAATGTCTCAAATATTATGATGTCGGATTATCACTCTATTTTCTAGTTTAAGAAATCTAAACGGGAAGGACCGACGGACGGACGGAAGGAGGACAGACATTCCACACAAAACTAATGGCGTCTTTTCCCTTTTCGGAGCCCGCCAACAATTAACAACCTATTATAATATTAGGCAGAGTTAAAAAACGAATGAACAGACAAAGCTCCGTGGACGTTTACTAGACTTACACCAACAGTTAAGGAAAACCGAAAGTTCACTACAAAAACCAACATGAAAGTCGACAAGGTGTATGTGTTTCTGTACGACAGTGTATCTGATAGAAACTTTGTCACATGTCATTTATGAGTGAGTCTGGTGTGAATGTACATTTTGGTATTTTATAGTAATAATGTTTTGTTTGGTCTATTGCACACATTGTAAGACAATTTTTTTTACGGACAATAAAGATTGTCATTATTATTATTATTACTATTATTATTATTATTATTACTTACTTACTTACTTACTTACGCAAGGCAAGAGGGAAACAAGCAGAATAAAAAAAATTAGTTTAAAAAAAAAGCTTATATTAAGTGTATTAATTAGTCTGGATCAGTCATGGAATTAAATTTATAATAAGCCTCAGACGACGACCTATAAAAGGGAGCTTATTCAGCTTATACCACCTACTGCAGTCCTGTACTATTTGTTTCCCGTTGGACAGGAGAATTATTCAGCTTATACCACCACTTCATTCAAATACAATTTCTTTCGTTGTTGAAGATACCAAACAAAATAATTAACTACCAATAATAAATGAACTAGTTGTTAATTTTTGTTATTGATTCTTGTGTTGTCAGGTAAAAGTAATAATTGTGCAAAATTTTAGCTTGATACGAGATTGGGTGGGGTAGAAATAACGTGTACAAACTTTTGGCCAGACAGACAGAGTGAGTTGATATAAGCTTTGTAAAAATATTTTCATTTCATTTGCGCTGTCTCCGAATGATACTTGACCTTCCTGAGAGAACGCCGCCTGAGCTGGCAAAAGGCAATGTCCGCCGTATGGAGGATTAACGTATCCCAAACATTATCCCCTATGTACAACTTGCGATGGGCACCAGAGACAAATGGCCGCCCCCTTTCCCCCCGATATGTGACAAGTGTATTACAACACACAACAGCAAAGAATTTCCCTCTCTAGGATCAAATTATTAAAACTATTGGAAAACTAGAAAAGTCAACATTTGATCTACTGTTTTACGTTTACCTTTTGGCATTGTCTGTAGTATTTTAAAGATGGTACTGTTGTCGATCCAAGGTTTGCTCTTAAAGAATGTAATGGCGGGTGGGTACGGGGTGGAGGTCCAAATACTTTCTTGGATTGTTTGATTTTTTAAGTCCATTAAAAACGAGTTCACTAATTGTTCTCTGGGACTTAGAGTCTGTCAAAAGAGTTCATATTACAAAGTAACAGTAAATTCATAGGTTGGAAACTGTCTTTATATTATAAAAACGAGTATCTATGTTTCTGTCAAGTATATTCTTTGCTCCTGTTAAGTATATTCTTTGTTTCTGTTAAGTATATTCTTTTTTTCTGTTAAGTATAAAGTATAAGTATAAATGCCCTTAATTAGACTTATGAAAGATAATATTGCAGCATTTTATAGCTGTGATTAAAACACACACAGCCTACATTAAGAAAATGCTATTTGGTGTTTACATCGATTTATAGTGCACATGTTTATGCCCGTGATCAAACAAAGAATTGCAATGTTTATGTAAATAATTGGGCTCATGAATTGCCAATGGTTATGTCCCTGATCAAGCCGAATAATTGCCGAAATTTATATCCATAATAAAGACAAAGAATTGCTCATGTTTTATGCCTATGATCATTCCAAAGAATTGCTCATATGTTTATGTAAATGATCACGCTGATAAATTACCTATATGTATGCCCATGATCAGGCCGAACAATCACCCATCTATATATATGCCTATGAACAAGTCATCAGACGTACCAGTTTGGCGCCAACTCTCATGGAAAGCTCCTCTTCGATGAAAGCACGTCGTGCTGCCAGGTAAGAGTCAACATTTGCAGCTATTGGCACCAGCATGTAAAAGATGACTGCTAGATTGTAGACCATCATCTTGCCTGGGGTCTAGGTACATAAAACAAAACATTTTTGTTTAAATGGAGAGTATATTTAAACTTCGTATTCTTGTCGTATGATTTTATTGGTAAAAAAAAAATCTTTCTTCAAAGCTTGGATACTTTTCTTTGTCATTTGACCCACGTGATATTACAAATATCGTTCAATAATTCGTTTGTGAAAGTTTTCTCCTGTGAACTAATTCAGAAACATTCCACAAGTAGGAAATGACATTTGTATCTTTTTATTTTTGGACAATGAACGTTTGAGGAAATATAAAACTATGGAATAGAGTTTCAAACAAAAATCAGTGTTGAAAATAATTCGATGCGATGTAAAGATCATCTGTTTCTGTGGCCTACGGTAAACGAGGGTGTGATGTGGCCAACACAACGACCAGCCTTCTTTACTTTTCCCCAACAAATGTCATTTAACCGTTAGAGCTGGGTGAACTCAGAGGCGCCCTAAATATACTGAAATACAAAATCCCAGTCTTCACCGGGATTAGCATACCTGCGATTGACCACTCAGCCTCTGTGTTATCTACCCTTACACCTTATATCTGTGTTATCTACCCTTACACCTTATATCTGTGTTATCTACCCTTACACCTTATATCTGTGTTATCTACCCTTACACCTTATATCTGTGTTATCTACCCTTACACCTTATATCTGTGTTATCTACCCTTACACCTTATATCTGTGTTATCCACCCTTACACCTTATATCTGTGTTATCTACCCTTACACCTTATATCTGTGTTATTTATTTAGTATTCGTTTCAAATAATTGTCATTTGAAGTTAAAATGTGAATCAATCAACTTTGTTATTTTTTCTTTCCATTAATTCATTCTAGCAGGTTTCGTGTATTTCTCTATTGTTTCATGTATACCTGTTTCAACCATTCTCTAGTTTTTGTAATGTTATATACATATTTCTATTTCCCGTAACGACAATATACAGAACTAAAATGTACTCTATTTTAGGATATTACAAGTTTAATTAATCTTTCTTGTAAAATAGTATGCATAACTACTGCATTTAAATTGAATAAAAAAAAGTGTTACCTTGTCTATTGCTTTCAACAAAATAATTGCAAATATAGAGTCTCAGAGATTGAAATTATGGAATATGATAATGCTTAAAAATGTGTGTCCGGATTAATGGAGTATCTTCCGTATTGTAATTTCCTACATACTCAGCTTAACTTGTGAAAACAAAACTCGGTTTAGTCTCGTCATTGAGGTCACGGAACACAGGGTGTGACGTTTTTGGACTGCACAAGTTTGAGACCAAAGTTTGGAGAGACCATTACGATGATACCTAGACTCATGAGACTTCTGAAGACATCTGAGAGGTCTATGTGTACAAAGGGGCACACTAATTGTATGGCGCCTCCCTTTTACCCTTTTAAAATCATGGATCTAGGCATAGCTTAACGTTAAACTACGCAAGGGAGCTCAGCCATGTAACAGACAATCTACCATTACTTCCATAAGAAAGACGGCCTCCACCAGTTAGGTGGATAGGACAATGTCCTTTTATTTATCACGTCAAGTGCAATAAGCTTGGTTCCTCGAGGCACCCCTCCTCAAGTTGTACATGTTTCCAAATTTACTTTTGTATACAAGTTTCAGATCTCCCAATCTTCAAGGCAATGCGAGACACAAAAGTATGTATGAGATGACAGCAATTAATAAATAAATAAGTCCTGTGGCATTTTACGTCTCGAGAGACGATCTTTTCTCTTTTGCAACTTCTTGTGTGGCTAAAGAGGCCAATCCTAGATACACAGCTGCGGCCACAGGTTGGACATCTGTAATCACCAGGCGCCTTTGTACTTTCATCCTTCTTTCTACTGCTGTGGATGGCATCTGCAATTCGGGACCCTTCCTTTATGCTCTCTCTCCATGTGGATCTAGCTATAAGTGTCGATGTTGAAAATCTTCATGTCGCGTTTGCATACATCCGTTAACGTTAAAAGTGGGCGACCAAATAAGTAAATGAAAATCAATCAATAAATATACTAGAATACATACATTGCCAACTGTGGTAAGTTTGTTGATTTAGTAGCGCAGAAAGAGTCTTCAAACATTGTCATTTCAAATTTTCTCATGCAATTTTGAGACCTAAATGGAAACAATAAAAAAGTTTCTATTTTTCTGTTTTTCTCTGGTACTTTTTAGAAGTGAAAGGTTGTTGTTTTTATTTATTGAGCGCAAATTTTAGAACCGAATTAAGGCTACGCTTTTGTTTGTAATATTTCTAATAAGTAGATTGTTAGGACCATAGCTGAAACCTGTGAACATGTAAAACAAATCGGTCATTATGTATGACTGTCTCAATGTCAGTCAGTGTGATTGAGTGTCTCCATGTTGGTCATTGTGTCTAAGTGTCTCCATGTTGGTCAGTGTGTCTGAGTGTCTCCATGTCTGTCAGTGTCTCTGAGTGCCTCCATGTCGGTCAGTGTGTCTGAGTGCCTCCATGTTGGTCAGTGTGTCTAAGTGCCTCCATGTCGGTCAGTGTGTCTGAGTGTCTCCATGTCGGTCAGTGTGTCTGAGTGCCTCCATGTCGGTCAGTGTGTCTGAGTGCCTCCATGTCGGTCAGTGTGTCTGAGTGTCTCCATGTTGGTCAGTGTGTCTGAGTGCCTCCATGTCAGTCAGTGTCTCTGAGTGCCTCCATGTCGGTCAGTGTGTCTGAGTGTCTCCATGTCGGTCAGTGTGTCTGAGTGTCTCCATGTCGATCAGTGTGTCTGAGTGTCTCCATGTTGGTCAGTGTGTCTGAGTGCCTCCATGTCAGTCAGTGTCTCTGAGTGCCTCCATGTCGGTCAGTGTGTCTGAGTGCCTCCATGTCGGTCAGTGTGTCTGAGTGCCTCCATGTCGGTCAGTGTGTCTGAGTGCCTCCATGTCGGTCAGTGTGTCTGAGTGTCTCCATGTCGATCAGTGTGTCTGAGTGCCTCCATGTTTGTCAGTGTGTCTGAGTGCCTCCATGTCAGTCAGTGTCTCTGAGTGCCTCCATGTCGGTCAGTGTGTCTGAGTGCCTCCATGTTGGTCAGTGTGTCTGAGTGCCTCCATGTCGGTCAGTGTGTCTGAGTGTCTCCAAGTTGGTCAGTGTGTCTGAGTGTCTCCATGTCGGTCAGTGTGTCTGAGTGTCTCCATGTCAGTCAGTGTCTCTGAGTGCCTCCATGTCGGTCAGTGTGTCTGAGTGCCTCCATGTCGGTCAGTGTGTCTGAGTGCCTCCATGTCGGTCAGTGTGTCTGAGTGTCTCCATGTCGGTCAGTGTGTCTGAGTGCCTCCATGTCGGTCAGTGTGTCTGAGTGTCTCCATGTTGGTCAGTGTGTCTGAGTGCCTCCATGTCAGTCAGTGTGTCTGAGTGCCTCCATGTCGGTCAGTATGTCTGAGTGTCTCCATGTTGGTCAGTGTGTCTGAGTGCCTCCATGTCGGTCAGTGTGTCTGAGTGTCTCCATGTTGGTTAGTGTGTCTGAGTGCCTCCATGTCGGTCAGTGTGTCTGAGTGCCTCCATGTTGGTTAATGTGTTTGTGTGTCTCCATGTCGGTCAGCGTGTCTGAGCGTCTCAATGTCAGTCAGTGCGTCTGCGTGTCTCCATATTGGTCAGTGTGTCTGAGTGTCTCCATGTCGGTCAGTGTGTCTGAGTGTCTCCATGTCGATCAGTGTGTCTGAGTGTCTCCATGTTGGTCTGTGTGTCTGAGTGCCTCCATGTCAGTCAGTGTCTCTGAGTGCCTCCATGTCGGTCAGTGTGTCTGAGTGCCTCCATGTCGGTCAGTGTGTCTGAGTGCCTCCATGTCGGTCAGTGTGTCTGAGTGTCTCCATGTCGATCAGTGTGTCTGAGTGCCTCCATGTTTGTCAGTGTGTCTGAGTGCCTCCATGTCAGTCAGTGTCTCTGAGTGCCTCCATGTCGGTCAGTGTGTCTGAGTGCCTCCATGTTGGTCAGTGTGTCTGAGTGCCTCCATGTCGGTCAGTGTGTCTGAGTGTCTCCAAGTTGGTCAGTGTGTCTGAGTGTCTCCATGTCGGTCAGTGTGTCTGAGTGTCTCCATGTCAGTCAGTGTCTCTGAGTGCCTCCATGTCGGTCAGTGTGTCTGAGTGCCTCCATGTCGGTCAGTGTGTCTGAGTGCCTCCATGTCGGTCAGTGTGTCTGAGTGTCTCCATGTCGGTCAGTGTGTCTGAGTGCCTCCATGTCGGTCAGTGTGTCTGAGTGTCTCCATGTTGGTCAGTGTGTCTGAGTGCCTCCATGTCAGTCAGTGTGTCTGAGTGCCTCCATGTCGGTCAGTATGTCTGAGTGTCTCCATGTTGGTCAGTGTGTCTGAGTGCCTCCATGTCGGTCAGTGTGTCTGAGTGTCTCCATGTTGGTCAGTGTGTCTGAGTGCCTCCATGTCGGTCAGTGTGTCTGAGTGCCTCCATGTTGGTTAATGTGTTTGTGTGTCTCCATGTCGGTCAGCGTGTCTGAGCGTCTCAATGTCAGTCAGTGCGTCTGCGTGTCTCCATATTGGTCAGTGTGTCTGAGTGCCTCCATGTTGGTTAATGTGTTTGAGTGTCTCCGTGTCGGTCATTGTGTTTGAATGTATTCATGCAAGGAATAACCTGCAGCTGAAAATATACTTTCCCTTCCACTCCTTGTTATAACTAGTAATAATATCATGACAGTGTGTGTATACAATATTTTAAACACAAATCAACTGAGCAATTGGCATTGGCCAATAAAATTTTTTACTCAAGAGTATTTACAAAGACGATTGCATCTAACTTATTTGTTATTTATTCTATTTGTTGACACAAGACATCAAAGTCAAAAATGTGTCAATTAATACACGTGCGCCAGCCATAGGTGACAATTTAAAGATTTTTTCCCCATTGGTCAGGTATCCTTAAGGGAAAACGACTCAAGAGTGTGATCGGCCTAAGAGTCCTTTCAGGTTTTATTTGATGAAATCTCTCTTGTTAAGTGTGTATATGCAAGTACGTAAGCTTCTGTTGGGTGTGTAAGTAACTGTGTGTTGAGTTTCTTAAGAACGCGCACCCCCCCTCCCTTGGTTTTCCATTGCCAGAGGCAGTGTTTGAACTAGACCACTTCGTTGCAGTCCATGAATAGGGCGCTCAGCTTTGTAGTCCATGTTTTTAAGTCAACAGATCTTTTCGTTTCACCACTTGGAATATGTCTTCAATATTTAGTGAAGAAAGCACACACGCCCCACCCCCTACAAACATATACACACACACAGACACCTGGAATCTCTCAAACACCACTGCGTAGAGCCAGTCCAAAATTGAGGTGAATAAATCAAACGTGATGCTGACGTAACAGAAATACCTAATGCACTGGTTCCTTTTTTCTTCTTTTCCTTTTTGAACTATTTCAATGAGACGTCCTGACCTGTTTACATTGATCTCCAAACAAGTGATCAGGAAAACGTGATTAATCATAAGACCCGTTCTTTAAAAAGGACTAGGGGCTGGTCAGAATATGTACAGGGTTAGGGGCTGGTCAGAGTATGTCCAGGGTTAGGGCTGGTCAGAGTATGTAAAGGGTTAGGGGCTGGTCAGAGTATGTA
This sequence comes from Biomphalaria glabrata, assembly GCF_947242115.1. Taxonomy (NCBI): domain Eukaryota; kingdom Metazoa; phylum Mollusca; class Gastropoda; family Planorbidae; genus Biomphalaria; species Biomphalaria glabrata. The sequence goes on along the minus strand of NC_074717.1, from coordinate 13,479,994 downwards.
CAGGGTTAGGGCTGGTCAAAGTATGTCCAGGGTTAGGGCTGGTCAGAGTATGTACAGGGTTAGGGGCTGGTCAGAGTATGTCCAGGGTTAGGGGCTGGTCAGAGTATGACCAGGGTTAGGGCTGGTCAGAGTATGTACAAGGTTAGGGGCTGGTCAGAGTATGTCCAGGGTTAGGGGCTGGTCAGAGTATGTCCAGGGTTAGGGCTGGTCAGAGTATGTACAGGGTTAGGGGCTGGTCAGAGTATGTCCAGGGTGGTCCAAAAGTAGGTTTACATCTATCACGTAGACGATTTCTTTGAAAATTGGACACTTGAACAGCCAAACACTAGAACAGCCAAACACTAGAAAAGCCAAACACTAGAACAGCCAAATTGAAATTGCTATACTTTGAACAATGATAACGTTCAAACTATTGAGGTATTGTAATAAATAAATAAACAAGCAGAAACATGTTCTACATTGTATTATTGTAATGTCGAATCGAATTTTTATATCAAATACAAGAGATTTACAAGCATTTGGAATTAAAGGTGATACTTCTTTATGACATCATCAATAAATGTGTCCCACAATATTTGCCAATTCTGTAAAGCTTCGTTCTTCTCATCAGAAGTCATCGTACTGTATCTGAAACAAGAGAAAAATAGCTTATATATATATATATATATATATTTCTTTTTCACAATAGCTCTATTCAAGTCACTTCGTCATGGAGAACCCTGGGTGGGAGTGTGGACAGCCGATCTAAAAAAAAACGGATTTAACGATTTTCCTAAAAATTCAACAGTTGATGTATATCGCTAAGAAAAGAATTACTAGCTCGTTGGATACATGGGGAAAGCTCTAATTCAACCGCTATAATTTTTCAAAGTAAAAAAAAATAAATTTAAATTAGGCTAGAGAACTAGGCCAATATCTAGATTCTAGATCCTCAACAGCTATCACCTCAGATTTGCATTGCTTGGAGATGATCAGGAGATGGCTCCATGCTCGAACGCAAAAAATACACAATTTCTGATCAAGGTGTGGTCCTAATATACTTTTCTTCATATATATAATTAAGAACTTAAATAAACTTTGGTACAAACAAGCAAACTTACTTAAAAGAATTCATGGCCAGCTGTTTCAACACGCGCAGGTCGTCATTGATGGAGCCTAGCCCCATGAACGCCATATAAAAGTCATGTGACAGAGGACTTGCAAACCAGGCAGCCGGGTCATCAGACGACACTACAACAGGTGCTCCGTTAGCAAACAGGAATGCACCAGGGTGGTTGCGTAGATCAGAGACCAGACCTAAAACCTAAACTCAAAGATAAAAGTTGTTATGAATTTGTTATTTCGAGAGGTCTATATCTAGTTAAATAGTGCTGGTCTCTTAGAAGCAGGCTTAATCTAGTCATTAATAAAGCCACACAAAAGGAAGATTGTGATTTAGTTTATGGAATGTGGCATAATCATCCTCTGTCTAGGAGTCTACTGTCTAGGAGTCTACTGTCTAGGAGTCTACTGTCTAGGAGTCTACTGTCTAGGAGTCTACTGTCTAGGAGTCTACTGTCTAGGAGTCTACTGTCTAGGAGTCTACTGTCTAGGAGTCTACTGTCTAGGAGTCTACTGTCTAGGAGTCTACTGAACTAAAATTTCATATTTCGTCAATGTCTTTAAAGTCGTACAAAAAATGCTTTTCTTTCCATCTCTTGGAAACTTTAATCAAGTAAAAGACAACTATCTTCAAAGACACGTGAACTTGAGACATTTGTGGTTACTTCCTCGATTATTTAGCTAGAAAATATATAATAATTGAATTAAAGCGAAACTGTCACCCCTCTTTTAGAATGAAAATAATTCTGCAATCCTTATGTACAAAACCTCTGTTCAAGTCACTCCTTCATGATGATCTCAAAAATGGTTTCCGCGATTTTCCTAGAAATTTAACCTTTGATGTATATCGCTTAGATAAGAATTACTATATCGCTGACCACACTTGGTTAACTCTAGTTTGACCGGTATAATTTTTCAAAGTAAAAAAATATATAAATTTGGCTAGAGACTAAATCAAGGTCTAGATCCAACATCGGTTTTAAAAGGACTATCGCGTTCTGCAATTTATGAATGTAAGGCTTTATCGATTCAAGAGTTTCATAAATTAATGTTCAGGATGCATTCGCTTAACCAGCATTCTTTCTCGCGGAGAAGGGGACGGGGTTTAAAAAATATTTTTCAATCTAACATTCATTAATGGTTAAGAGACAAACAAATACTCAATAAGTTACATAAAGGAGGTAATGTCTTTTTTTTTTAAATTGTATTTTAATGTTGCATTCTTGTCTACAATTCTCACTATTAGCTTGCACTATTCATGTGTGGAAATATCAACAAATAAATGCTCATAAAGGTTGTAGTTGGTCCGAGTCTAAACTAAAACTTTGCAATACTTCCTGGTACATTCTCTGCAACACTAACTGCTACACTAACTGCTACACTAACTGCTACACTAACTGCTACACTAACTGCAACACTAACTGCTACACTAACTGCTACACTAACTGCAACACTAACTGCTACACTAACTGCTACACTAACTGCTACACTACCTGATTGGATATAGGATTCAATTCGACTGCTATTCCTTTGGCTTTCACAGCCTCCAAGACTTTAGGATGATGGTAGACAGCGAAACCATGCCCTATACGACTGGCGTTGAGAAGGACAGAGTCCACCAAGTTCATATCAACACCTTGTGTCCAGTCTAAGTGACAAGAAGAAGGAACGGAATGTGTTGATATGCAGATGTGAAGGGTTAAGTTACAGTTGGTCTAGAATAGAATTTAAAGAATATTATTCCGATTTAGAATATTGAATACTTTGATTTCACAAACTATACTTGTAGAGTAGACAGGTCACAGAATACTTTAATTAGGAAAACAAGATATGTTGACTATTGTCATGCACGCAATCCTCAACCCAGTTTATTTAAAGAATTTTCATTTTAAGAATCCCATTTTCTCAAAAACAGACGCACAACGATACCATACTTTTTTTATCTTACTAATTTTATCTTACTTATTTTATTTTATGGAAAGACTGGCTGTTGAAGAATCATTTATATTAATATAGGAAGTAATTTCCTTCTACTATGCTTAAAATAAATCTAATCCTAAAGCTTGTAGAGTGAATGGTGATATTTGCAAAGGTGCTGTCATTCCTAGAGGTTTGTGAGAACTATTCAGCTCATTTTCATTTCCCCCTTAGCTCATTTTCATTACTTAGCTCATTTCTCTTTTGCAAAGTCCATTTCAAATCTTACCCGCGCGAACAACGGCTTTTGTCTGCATCGGAAGTTTATAACCTGGTCTGTGTATACACCGGTAACATTGCAATCAGCCTTAAACTTCGGACTTGAAAAAAAAAAATATTTAATTATTCAGATTTTTGTTGTATTCTCTGAAGCAAGTAATTTTATAAATAGAATAAGCAAGCGTTTTAAGTATTGAAATCATTAATGGCGATATTGTGAAAATGTATTACATATTATGAACGCATGCATTACTTAATGAATACCATTTAGTAGACTGAGACAAAGGTCAAAATAAAATGCTTGAATGACTTAAACATCCATTATTTTCACCGATATATTTTACACATTTTTCAATTGTTAATCTTATTTTAAACTAGACATATGTTACCCGCGACCCGCGGGTCTTTATTTGCGCATAACTGTCGATATAGTCACTGAGAGTGTTTTGTAAACAATTAAACGAAATAATAATGTAATAAGTAAAGCGAATGTGTCAATGTAAAAATAGTGTGAATGAAGCTATCAAATCAAAATAGCTAATAGGCTTAAATCCTTTTTTTTTTTTTTCAAATTAAAACATTTGCTTGTAGGCCTACATATATTTGATTAAAATTTGAGATGAATAGACTAAATTTTGTATGTTCATTTGTATAAAGTATAAAGTAGAACTTGAGGTAGACATAGATCTAAGTTAAAAATTCTGTGCGCATGCGTGAACTTTTTTTCATGAATGAATATAGGCCTATCTCAACACGGCTACGCAGCTTTAGCGAACAGCGAACGAATGTATTAAAAATACTTTAGAAAAACAAATTTGAATGTTAATTTAATTAAAATATGAAATGAATGGACAATAATTAGTATGTTTATGTGTTAAAGCATAAAACTATCTTTATCATCTTAGAGTTCAATAAGAAATTTAGACCTAGGCCTAGGAATAGACTCAGTAGAGAGATGTGTTAATCACTGTTAATGTGTAACCATTTGGTAATGTCTAATGAAAGGATGTTCGCCAGACATTACCCGCGGCCTGCGGGTCTAAGTTTGTGTTTACTAATATAGTGGATTGGATTTAGATGTATGTTAAACTTAACTAAACTTTCAAGTTTTTTCTCTTTCGCTACGAAAATAAAATTAGATTTGCGAAAATGGGATTACCCGAAGCCGATACATTCATATCTATTAAAAACGAAAAGAGCGATAGCATTGTTAAATGAATGGGATTATAAAGTGAACAATTAAACGAAATAATTTTTAGTACGCGATTCATGAATGAATATAGATCTAGGCCTATCTCAACTCGGCTTCGCAGCTTTAGCAAACAGCAAAGGAATGTATTAAAAATGCTTTAGAAAACCAAATTTGAATGTTAATTTGATTAAAATATGAAATGAATGGACAATAATTAATATGTTAATGTGTTAAAGTATAAAACTATCTGTGCAAAGAGAGGTTTTATCATCTGAGAGTTGAATTACTGTTTTAGATCTAGGGATGGGATTATAAAGTAAACAATTAAACGAATTAATATTTAGTACGCGATTCATTACGGTATTGTCTAATGAAAGAATGTTCGTCAGGAAATCTGTAATCACAGATATAATGAACTAATTTATGTAAAAAATGCTTTCGAAACACAAAATCGAAGGTTAATTTTATTATATAATGAAATCAATGGATCTTCTTTTGTATTTTCATGTTTTAAAGTAAAAAACTATCTGCGCAAAGTGTATTTCTTGAAATTAGATCTAGGTCTAAATCCTTTCTATCTTTTCTAATGTCAGCATTGTAGACATGGCCTAGATCCATAAAATACTATAGCTGTAATAGAGTCGGACAACATTATTTTTTTTTTAGGGTCTTACGTTTGTTTTAGGGCTACAATACATACACTAAGGTCTAAGTTGGTACCCAAGAAACATTCCTGCCAAGTTTTATCAAGATTGGTCAAGCGGTTTTGATGTCTATAAGTAACATACATACATACACCACACATTCTACTTTATAATATAGACTAGCCTGACATTACCCGCGGCCTGCGGGTCTTAGTTTGTGTATTACTAATCTAGTGGATTGGATTTAGATGTATGTTAAACTTAGCTAATGATCCTTTCAAGTTTTTTCTCTTTCGCTACGAAAATAAAATTAATTTTGCGAAAATGGGTTTACCCAAGCCGATACATACATATCTATTAAAAACGAAAAGAGCGATAGCTTTATTAAATGAATGGGATTATAAAGTGAACAATTAAACGAAATAATTTTTAGTACGCGATTCATGAATGAATATAGATCTAGGCATATCTCAACCCGGCTTCGCAGCTTTCGTAAACGAATGCAGTCTATTAAAAATGCTTTAGAAAACCAAATTTGAATGTTTATTTGATCAAAATATGAAATGAATGGACTATAATTAGTATGTTCATGAGTTAAAGTATAAAACTATCTGTGCTAAGAGAAGTTTTATCATCTTAGAGTTGAATTAGAGTTTTATATCTAGGGATGGGATTATAAAGTAAACAATTAAACGAATTAATTTTAAGTAAGCGATTCAGTACGGTATTGTCCAATGAAAGAATGTTTGTCAGGAAATCTGCAGTCACAGAGATAACGAACTAATTAATTCAAAAAATGCTTTTGAAACACAAAATTGAAGGTTAATTTTATTATATAATTAAATCAATGGATCTTCTTTTGTATTTTCATGTGTCAAAGTAAAAAACTATCTGCGCAAAGTATATTTCTAAAAATTAGATCTAGGTCTAAATCCTTTCGATCTTTTCTATGTCAACATTGTAGACATGGCCTAGATCCATAAAATACTATAGCTGTACTAGAGTCGGACAACTTTATTTTTTTTTTAGGGTCTTAAGTTTGTTTTAGGGCTACAATACATACACTAAGGTCTAAGTTGGTACCTAAGAAACATTCATGCCAAGTTTTATCAAGATTGGTCAAGCGGTTTTGATGTCTATAAGTAACATACATACACCTCACATTCTACTTTATAGTATAGATAAGACCAGATTTAGACCTGCCAAGGACCTAATCTATCTGAGGTATGGGGGCCCTTTTTGTCAACATAATACAATTTTTTCCCTAGCCCTTTATTCAAAATGAATGAAAATATCAATGGAACCAATTGAAAATATAAATGGGGCAAACAAGTGAAGGCCCCCAAGCTATATCTATATTAAATTCCAGCACAGATTTTAAACAAGTATGTGAGAAATATTAATTGTGAACAAATTGGAGAAACATGAAACTCCCCAAATATTTCTTTGCTACACCTCTGATGATACTCTGATCAGACTCGGTATCGTGATAAAAGAAATAAAAATGGACTTTCTTATTTTAATAGGAAAAGAGAAATCGAGGAAGGGGGCGGGGTAGGACGCAGTGAATACATTGAAAAATGAAACTATTTAAACCTGTTACGAGGTTGTCTAGAACTGCATTGGCAAAGTAAATCCAAGTATTTCTACACTTTGTCAACTTTAAATATTTATCAAATTATAAAATCTTTTTTTTTTCAATGTTTAAATAAGTAATATTAGAACTAAATCTATAGACTGAACTTCTAAACTTACAATTTAACTTTGCAGAAATAACAAACTGTCAGCCATCCACTGTCCACAAAGTCAATGAAACATTTGGATGTTCTGAGAAATTAGCTCTAGTTCTGATGCCAACTCAAATGTGTTTTATTTCTCTTTAAAAGTATTACCTACAGTTTATATAACACAGATTAACGCTTATTGTAGCATATAGTGTCATCATTGCCAAGAAGTAAGAAGCAGATCTATTTTAGATATATAATCATTTAAAAATGAAATACATTTAAAATACTTTAAAAAAAACAATACATCCTTAATTATATAAACAATACACGTATATTAACGATGGTCCCGGGTTCAAACCCTGCCCGCTTCCATCCTCGTCGTCCTGCGGGAGGTTTGGACCAGGAAGTAAAGTATCTTCAACTCTGAAGGAACATCCGAAACATGTAAAACAAACAAACAAACAACCCAGGACCGTCGAGATAGTCAGTTCAGCAAGCTAACCGCTAGATCAGGCATTTGTCTTAACTTGATACCAAACTGGTTACAATCTAATAGCCTATTATTGATAAAGAGATATATTACACATTACGGCATGACATCTACTGTATATGTACAATAAGACAGACGAGCGATTTTAGATAATCTTTCAGCTTTGATTTGTAATTTTTTAAAAAATTGAAAAGAACAAATGTATCGTGCTTGTACTTCGATGTCTCAGCACAGTTATCAACAGAGCTATTGGTATTTTCATTTAAACGGAACTAGATTACATAAATAGAGTTAGAATTGTTTTCATAAAAATCCGGAACAACCGATATTCGTAAATGAGAAGAAGATTATTTGATTGATTTATTAGAAGAGGGATTTCAAACAGTTATTTGTGTTAGAAGATTTTTCATATAAAATTCGGAACAATTTTGGAGACGATTTGTAAGAAAATTTAAGTAATGAAGGTTGATTTCTTTTGCAAAACAAAATCCGGAACATTCTTTACAGATAAAAAATACTTCTGTTATGTTTCAGCAAGAAAATTCAATGTAAAATATGTCAAAAAAGTGTTTTTCAATAATCGTTTCTAGTCAATTACTTTCTCTTTTTTTTAAATCCTGAACAACCTATTGTCGATATTTAAAAAAAAAATCATTTGACATAAATTTGTTTTAAGTTGAAAAAAAGCAACAATTGGATATCGATAGTTAAACTATAGTGGCTTATTGTCCAAGAATATAAGTGTAAAGTAGTATATCTTTTGCATTTCAAATAAACGTTTGACATAATTTTTTTATAAAACTATATCCGCAACAACTTCATAGTGTAAATAATTACGTGTAATATAAGTTAGAAGAGCAAACAAACATTGGTTGACATTGCTTTGTTTTTCACACAAACATCCGGAACAATCTTTTATAGATACTTAAAACTATTGCAATGTTTTGGAAGTAACATTAAATGTTAAATCAGATTTTCAATACCGGTTAGGGTTGTCGTTTTTTATATAAATGTGACGGACAGACCAACCAACAGAAACGCACAAAAACGCGGCTTTTATCCTGATGGGGGCGCTAAACGAAAAATAAATAAAATCTGATTATTTAAATTTTTTTAAGGAATTAATTTAGCACCATAGCATGCGAAGGTGTTACGCTACTGCACGAAAATCGCTGCATAAAATGTCCATTTTAAACAAATGTGCGTGATATTTACATGCAAAGTGCATTCTTAGCCTTTATAAACAAACATATATTTTTTCATTAATTTTAGCAGCTAGTTGACCAGAAAAAAACACCTTTAACTAATATTTATATTTGTTGTGAATATTTATTGTACATTTTATAAATATATTTGACTTTGTGATACTGAAAATACACAAAAATTATCGTTCTTTGTTAACAAATTATTACATTGCCTCCCTTATATTACGTAATTGTTTTAGAATCCGTGTATTTTTATGAAAAAATCGCTTGCATGATTAATTTTTTAAACTAAACGGTTTGTTTTTATAAAACCAAAAGTAGCCGTTGCACCTAAACTTTGCAGCAGCATCGCATGGTGAAATAATATTTTTCATTTCTCTTCTAGTTTTTTTAGATCTGAGTGTGACAGACGGACAGACGGACATTTTGCACAAACCCCTTACGGAGGCCGCTAAAAAGTGAAATATGATAATAACATAATGAATATAAGTCTGTGCGTGCCTGTGCAGTGTAGACATTTTTTTTCACTAGATCAAGCGTCGTCGCCATGTCTCTGTGTGTGATTACAAGAACTACAAGCTTCCTGTATTGACATTTCTTTTATATACTGTGTACACAAAACGTCAGCACCAATATTTATGGTATCTGGAGACGAGACAGTCGGTCTCACCTAATGGTTAATTACAGAAGATAAGACAACAAAGATATTATAAGACAATGGAAGATAAATAGCGATACCAAAATATAACTTGTAATTAACATTACCTGTCTCGCCTGCATGGAAAAAGTACGGGAGGATAGATTGGTCGTTTTTGAGAAATTCATCAATGTAGTACAGAGTCAAATGGTTGATGTCCTCTTGGTCGACTAGATCAAAGCCTTTCACGAGATCAGGAAACTTACTCATCAAAGACAATGTCTTGTTGACCATTTTAGCTTGACCCTCCTCACTGTCCTCCCTGGAGAATAATATTTCCTACAATAAATATTTTAGTTTTTGTTTGTTTGTTTTTTCATAATATCCTTTTTTATGTTGTTGTTAAATAATTCAGTTCACAAGAGAAATTTCTTATGTCACATTTCGTATAAACTTATAGATATTAGGTATTTTTCAGACTGGGAAAAACATAGGTTTATAGAAATTTCATGAAGACAAATGGTAAAGGGTTATTACAGCGATTGGACCCCACGATGATCAGCCAACTATCGTAAAAAAAAACGCAAGCTAAAAATCTATTGCCATATTACAAGGTCTTCGGGGCTCGCAAAGACCTTCCTTCAGGGAACAGTAACGGGAAAAAGATAAAGAGGCAGAAAGAGAAAGCGATGGAAGGACAACATAAAAAAATTCACGGGTCTACCATTGAAAGAGTTTCTATCTAAGGCAAAAGACAGGAATGGAGAAAGACGGTGGACAAATCTGGCATTGTGCCCCAACGGTCCAACAGATAGATAAAAGTAAAATTAATAATCTGACCACACAATCTTATCTCTCCATTGTTTCATCTATCTAGAAAGTTGTGCAAAGCGGCAATGAATATCAATCATGTTCATTAACTAATATCAGAACTAAATGTCTTAAGCACATACAGGTCAGGGCTGCTTGAAGATTGGCAAAGGAAACATTTAGATGATCTGTACTACAACAGTTCCGCTGGATTAGCATGGACAAGGTATTGAGAAGACTGTGTAATCTCAAGGAAGAAAATACTTTCCATGAAATGAAGGACTGTGACTTTGTTACTAATATTTCTAGTGAAGAGTCAAAGAAAGACTTCATGCTTGCCCACGTGGTACATACATAAAATAAATGCGTCATTTGAAAGAAAGCGTTACCTTTTCTTTAGGTAAACGAATGAAAAAAAAATTAGAACCATAATTTTAAAAACTTAGTTTTAATCAAAGGCTAACTTTTTTGTTATTTCTGAATTTAACTTAAATGCTGCCCCCGATGCAATTTATTTTTTTCTATGCAACCCTCTAGAGAAAACGTTTCCCTCTCCTGTTGAAGAAGACTCATTAAAAACCCAGCAAACAATTCTAAATTTTAATCTTTAAGATCTCAACTATGCTCCAGCTTCAGCATACGACACGTAACTTAATCAACCAAACATTGTCGTGAGACTAAAATATAATTTGTAAAATGTATAGTTTTTCTTACTTCGTAAAATAGTTTTCCTACTAAGTCTATGAATATATAAAAGAGGTACCTGGAACCAGGTATTATGACTTTCACCCCGTAAAAATCAGGATGAGCGCTCTGGAAATTATAAGCGGCATTTTGAATGATCTCCAGGTATTGCTCCGTGACGTCATTTCCGTTATTGTCTATCTGTCAAAAGAACAATATCTGTTGTCACGCAGAGCAAAACATTTTTCAGATGAATCGGTATTTACATGTCTGTTTTTGTATACCATATTTTCAAACATGACGCCCAGACTTAACTACAAAGAAGCAACCATTAAAACACATTTACTGTGTGATACCCTAACAAAAGAATCAATTCCACTGGAGCTCAAAGTAGACACGCTCGTAACAATTGAAAGCTATCCAAAAACAGATCGGCTTTAGAAGCCACCATCAATGCTGGTCTTGGTGCTTTCCTGGTCTTCCCCAAAAATAAACACTTTGAAATAAGTGCACCCTGTGGCGATTACTGCTCAAACTTCCAAGATGAAATTGAGGCAATTACCATAGCATTGCAAACAGTGGAAAACCTCAAACAACACTAATTGTGATAATCCATCAGATGATATCAAAATTAAATATCAATATAGCACTACAGTGGATCCATGGACATATTGGCATCATGGGAAATGAAAAGTCAGATAAGCTATCAAAGGCAGGTTCATCTATGGAACAACCAGATAGACCTGTTAACTACCTCACCCTAAGGTCAATGTTAGTCAACAATCACAAAGAGGAGTGGCTCAACCAATGGGCATCAGGAAACACAGGCATACAGTTTGGCCCTTGCACAATGTACGACTAAGACGGTAGATAAAAAAATTGATTGGCAATTTTGTTTTAGCGGGAGGGGGGAGGAGTTGTTATGATATGAGTAGGATTTAGTTATTTGTTTCGGGAATAAGGGGAAAGTTTTACTTACTGACAAGTGACGTGACAGATCTTTAAAAAAACAAGAAAACTCAAAGAGACGCTATAAACAAGACGATTTATTTAGGACAGTAGGAATACGAAGTAATATACAGACGGCTTAGACTAGAGGACATTCGACGGTTCCCTTCTTGAGTATTAAAAGTGTTTATTGTTGTTCAACACCGAGTCGACTCCATTTATCGATTGTTGGCCTTTCATCGGTGTTCATGTTCAGCGTTGAACTCGGTGTTACCTCCTTGGACTTGTTCCTAGTTCAAGAACTCAGCACCGCGGAAGCGCACAACAACGTCCAAAGAAATGACCATGGCTAACTAGCTGGACAGTATGGACTTCCTCCCCCGCAAAGAACAATCTACAAATTTCCAACTAAGAACAGGACACACACCTCTGTTAAATTACCATCTAATCAAAATAAATTCCACACAACTCCCCCTTGGTAGACACTTCGTCCACTCTTATGAAACCGTAAACCATATCCTCTTTGAATGCCCCTCCCTAATCCACCTTAGGAAGACCCCACTTACACTACAGTCCAACATAACCAACACCCTGTACGGTAGCGCTGAACAACTTAAGAAAATAGCACACCATTTTTCCTTGGCACAGTCTGCAAAAGAGCTCACAGCTCAGCAGCAATAAAGCTGGCTAGAAGAAAAAGAATACCATACTTTCACTAAACTAAAATTACAGGTTTTCAAACATACTTGCGCTTTTTTCAAAATGTTGACAAATAATAACAAGTAATAAGTGGTGTAAGTAAAAAAATAAATTTCCCCTTTTTGACCTTGCTATCTATAGGGCAGATGATGTTAAGGTCATCTGTTTCTGTGGCCTACGGTTAACGAGCAGGGTGTCATGTGGCCAGCACAACAACCAACCGCCCTTACTTTCCCCAACTAAAGTCAGGTACCCATTAGAGTTGAGTGGCCTCAGTAGCACCCTAAAAATCCCGAAATTCAAATCTCTACCGAGATTCGAAACCAGGACCCCAGGTTTGGAAGCCAAGCGCTTAACCACTCGACCACCTCAACCCCGATAAGTTTTGTGTGTGTGGGGTATAAACATTAAACGTTTTAAAATATTTTGATTTTGGTTTTAAAAATATTGTAACTCCTATTTAGAATCAATGACTCTTAGAGTCAGACTGTCATTTGCTCACTAGCATAAGGATGAGAACAGAGACTAGAGTCGGTTGAATCAAACTACTGTTTCATTTTACAAATCTTTTATTTTGAACGAATTCTACATTTCAAAATAAATCCTTTTATTAAATGGAATCTGGTTAATTAGGCCAGCCGGTTATTATGATCAAAACGATCGAGTCATCTGATTAACCAGATACGACTTATTAGGTCTAAAATGTATGAAAGTATCCCTATGGAATATTCACCATGGTGCCGCCTCGAAGCTCCATGTACTGTACATTGTCGTCATAAAACTCTTGGATGGCTTCCTCAACATAAGCCCTGTGTGAAGATACAGTAGGAACAATAAAGTGAAATACAATGTTTATACAGGGGCTGGTTGTCGGTGGGGTGATAAGAGAAGGGGGGGGCAATATCATGAGTTAGGACATCCCTTCTTAAATGCCACTAAAAACTAATCACATGGTGAATAAGATAATATAATAATACTATAGAATCAGATTTATCGAATAATTTTTAAGAGTTACTAATCTAGATACTCGAGATTAACTATTACAAAAAAAAAGAAATAAAAATTAAAAAAAAAACTAATATTGACTCTAAATCGTCCTTTCGTCAAACTATAATGACCGTTTTTTATCATCCAGTCTTGAACTGGCCAGCAAATCCAGGTAAATGGTATTTGGCGTGTCCATGAGACTCAGTATACTATGAATATACACTGTTGTTTTGTAAAACCTAGCGTGTGAATTCTGGACGTGTCCTGTGTAAAAAGTCTCACTATAAAGACTAAATAGAGGGACATGCAATCACAAAACTAGCGCTTAAGATGAACCGTTTCTTTGTTTTCAAATATCGTCTTACAGTTTAGACAACGACATTTTTCTTCTGACCCAGTGATTTAAGATAAGATAAGATAAGATAACTTTTATTGATCCAATCAAATGGAAATTCGGTTTGACTTCAATTGACAACCTCAGCGTAACTACTGTACAATAACAATATAGATGCACAATATAGATGCACATACGAACATTTTCACCGAACTGGATGTACGAATTAACAGTTGTGGTAAGTTCATCTGTCCGGGCAGTTGTTTACAAACATGTCCCAATCTGTTTGCTCCAGACAACTTTAAAGAAAGGGAGGGCACTTAAACAATATAACTCACATAGACAAAATCATTGGTAATGTCCCTTGTTTTTTGTTCACTACAAACTATTCCCTAAGATGTGGGAACTGACAGACGTGACCTACTTGACATTTGTGATGTTGTTAATGAGACCGTTGATGGTTCTAAAGTAGGATCTGAACTTGCCCCATACATCATTCACCGATGGGTACGTTTTAAACGGTTCTGGCGTCCAGATCGACATGTTCACAGCGAGCCTGGAAATACAAGAACTAAAGCTAAGGCACAACAAATGTTCAGATTGACGTAACAATGTTCGTAAATGTCCAGATCTATGTAAGAGAGTCTGTGAATGTTCAGATTCTCTTAACCATGTATGTGAATATTATATTTACGCAACAATGTGAATGTTCAGATATATGTAATAATGTCTCAGAATATTCAGTTTCACTTAACAATGTCTGGGAGTTTGTCTAACTACTTAATTATATTTGTTTTATCCTATCGATATAAAGAAGTCGCATTTAGAAACTATATTGTCGGATTATGCAATTACTGATACTACTATTTATTAAATACAAAGTGTGTTTTTAAAATTTCAATATTGGTATAGATAAATTATAAGTTTAAAGTTAAACGTTTAACATGCCATCTAAACAGGGAATTCACATACATCTCATCAAAATTGTCCGGGTCTTGTGAGGCGTTTCTTAGATCTGATATAAGCGTCCAGTCTAGGGAAAAGAAAATAAGTTCTTATGAAATTGCGTTGATTGATTTTAAACGCTGGTCTTGTGAGGCGTTTCTTAGATCTGATATAAGCGACCAGTCTAGGGAAAAGAAAATAAGTTCTTATGAAATAAAAATTTACTTGGCCAAGTTTGAAAATAAATTGTCATCACATTAATCTCTAATTGTGAAAAGAGAAAAAAAGAAGAAATGTGAGGAAACGGAGTAGAAACAAGAGGAAGAATTGGGAAACATTTGGAAAGAAACAGAGCAATTAAATAATGTCAAGGACGCCGTATTGAAAGATCCCAGTTGCCAATTAAATAACTATACAATCACAAATGAAACATCTTCGAAATGTGATATTCAACAATGCTAAAAAGTACATCAAATGTTTGGTTAACCTTTGAAATGTATTGATTTTAAACGCTGTTACCTCAGCAGCTGACAACTTGAGAGCCTCTAAAAGGCTCCAAATAGAAGATTTCATGGCGTTATTGCCAGATAGTTTCAACAGGAGAGTACCCTTGGAGTGGACAAGACCACCTTCTAAGTCCTTCTTTTCAATCAAGAACGTCGGAAAAGACATTCTTTGGATAAATGCACAACAATAACAAAAGGAACAGGAAATGAACAATAAATGAAGTATGACGCGATTGGAATGCAACCGCCTTTAACTCTTTCTCTTCTAACTAACGATACCAACGTTGATTCCACCAGAATGTGGTAAATAATTACGGAGAGAAAGAGTTAAGCAATTAAAAATATGAAGAAGTACGCAAAAAATTACACAGCTATTTGAAAATTCAACTATAGCCATATACTCTCTTGACCACTAAACACAGGAGCAATCAAAACTCACTGGCTAGAAGCAGAAAGCGTCTAAAATCATAGAAACAAGGCACTAGATCTAGAGCTCAGATATTGCATCCGCCATTTTGAATATAGCATCTCTGGCAATACATTAGACTATTACAGATTTATTCCACTTATTATTGTTATGAAAGGCAATTGGTCAGAAGATAGTAAAAATCCTATAAAGTTCCCAGTCGTAGTATATTATTATGGAATCAAAATGGGGCGACTACTTACAATTAAGTTACAATTCGGAATGATACCCCACATTATTTTGGTGCACTTGTTCATCCATTTTATAGGTCGGTTTCAAGAATCCTTTTGAATAACGAACACTTAATACACAATAAGTTCAAGGAAATGTCCAGTCATCCGTGACTACACTCTTGATGTTTTGCCACAAAGAGCAGATGTCTTTTACGTAGCGTTTTGAGACTTATTAGGTCCAGTAGTTAAAGTGGGGAGTTCGTGTAGTTAAAAGGCCAGTACTTACTTACGGTAGTATGTTTTGTAACGAAAATAAGGCCTATATTGTCTACCTTTAGGGCTCAGGGCCCCGCATGTGACATTCGCCCAGGGCCCCCGCGCACTGCTAGGCTCGCCTCTGCTAGGACAGCTTTTTTATGCTTACCCTCCGAGTGGACCTTTCATGTGTTGTTGTTGTTTTTTTCTTTCAATGTAAAGCTTCATGATTACTCGAGAAGGACTCGAGAAGGACTAAATGTAGAGCTTCATGATTACTCGAGAAGGGCTCGAGAAGGACTAAATGTAGAGCTTCATGATTACTCGAGAAGGGCTCGAGAAGGACTAAATGTAGAGCTTCATGATTACTCGAGAAGGACTAAATACCTTTCTTGATTTTTTAATAATTTCATCAGCTTGGAAATACCATTCTAACGCAAGAACAAGAGAAGGTCGTACATTTGTTCTGTTTTCAGAGGGACGTCTTTCTATGAAATCTTTGTCGCTTTTATGTCGGGACTAATGAGGAACTTAAAGTAAACCACAAACCAATTGGAGACATAGAACTGGATTCCCAGACTCTAGATAATTTTATATACCTTGGGTCAGTGTATCAGGTGGAACAGATGAAGACATTAAACGTCGTATAAATCTAGCGTGTCAGACATTGACACAGCTAAAACAAACTTGGAAATCTTCCCACATCTCTAACAAGACTAAAATAAGAATCTTTAACTCTGATATCAAGGCTGTCCTACTGTATGGTTCTGAAGCAACAACAAAAAAAGTACAGACCTTCATCAACAGATGTCTGAGAAATATCCTAAGAATACACTGGTACGACAAAATAGAAAACACCAAACTGTGGGAGATGAGTGGACAGAAAAATATAGAAATGCAGATCTTAGAGAGGAAGTGGAGATGGATTGGTCACATCCTGAGAAAAGATACCAACAACAGAGCTAGACAGGCCTTAGAGTGGAACCCCCAGGGAACAAGACGCAGAGGTAGACCAAAAAGAACATAGCGGCGCAGTGAACTTGAAGAAGCCGAGAGGACCGGAAAGAGCTGGGAAGCAATTAAAAAACTAGCAAGTGACCGTGGAGAGTGGCGTGTTTTTACGGAGGCCCTATGTTCCATGAGGAACTCAAATAAAAGTTGATGATGATGATGAATGAGGAACACCCTAAATTCATTTACCTGCTCCTGGAGAGGAGTTAGCAAACTTGTAAAGTCGGGTACTGTATTGGTCAGTGTCCAGCTTGGTGTAGAGCCCTGGTAAGTAAGTCAGCGTTTTGACCGTCCAGTTTAATGACGTCATCGCTTTGTCATGTAGATGAAGGATGCCTCCTAGAAGGGCCAAGAAATGACATCTGTAGGTATTCGTAGCAATAGAGTTTTTGGTTTCATTCAAATATGGCATTGTTTACGCATGCGTGAACCTACTCAGAGAAATAAATAGTCATTGGAATGGTTTATGTTTTATTGATATTTATTGGTACTGATTCACTTGACCGCCTGCGGGGGTGGGGGGGATGGAGGGGGCTTAGATACAATGGCCCAAGCCCTCAACATAAGTTTTAGAAAATGGTGGATCGTATTTTTGTGGAGCGATGACACGAATAGTGTTTTTAAAAAGTTTAATTGCGTCAATTATATCTGAAATTAAATGAACTTAAATCGCTCCGCCTGCTTACAAAAATCAATGTCTACCAATCAGTGGTTCTCTAAACCCTTCTATATGAATCTGATACATGGGTATTATACACAAAGTAGCTAAGACTACTTGAACACTTTCACCAAGGATACTTGCGCTCCACCATGGACATACTGTGGCAAGACTGCACTAAAAAAAAGATATTTCCTTGTAAACGCCGGTATGGAAAGTATAGAGGGACTTGTTATGGTCCGACACTTACCTTGGGCACAGCACGTATCCCGTATGGGGACGAACTTATGCCAAAAGCAGTCTTTTTTGTTGATCGGAAAGGTGGTCGGCGTAAGATAGGTGCCCCAGAGAAACGCTTTAAAAGATCAGCTTAGGCGCCAGATCTGACATAGAAGAGAGCACCTGGTTGCAGGCAGCTTCAGTGCGAGACAGATGGAGGTCACTTACAAAGGCCGCCGGAAACACATTTGCGACCAAAAGAAAATCCACTGCCGAAGACTAAATCGACCTCGGGCGGACAATGGTTATGCTTTCGCTTGTTGTGGCAAAATTTGTAGGTGGCAGCTAGGGCCCACGTAGCCACGGGAAATACTGCGTTTCTCATTAATCTTCGGACTCCAAGACAAGCTTTACCTAAATAAACTTAAATATCGTTCTTTTAAATCCTTTTTTTTTTTTACATTTATAGATGCAAAGTATATTATGTTTTTACAATTAATATGCAAAAATCACTTCATTAACATACACTATTTTACAAAAATGGATCCAGAGGCGAATCCGTCGAGCCTGCTTGAGTTTGTCTGATAACAAAAACTCTTTTTGAAATGGTATAGATATATAGATAGATATGTTTAAGGTTTAATAAAATAATCATTTCTTGTGGACTTCACGTTTGCTTTAGCAGACATCATGGTGGACGCAAAGACACAGTATTCATTGTGAAATAAATATTATAAAATGAGTTACCAAAAAAAAAGTACCTTTAGGCATCATTTTAATGACGCCATAGAGAGTAGAATTATCAATCCAAGCCTTACTCTCGAAGAAACTTATGGAGGGAGAGAATGGCTTCGTCGTCCAAATACTCTCTTGAATGCTGGAGTTTTTCAATGACATCATATATTTGTTTACCAACTGCTCTTTGGGGTTGAGAGTCTTTGGACGGTAAGGATGCATCAATGTAAAGACAAAACCAAATGGTTTCATTATGACATTTGTTAGTAATTAAAGAAAGAACTTTGAAACTAATAAACTATTAAAACCAGACATACGGTTTCAGATAGGACTAGTCATTAATGGTTTCTTCCTGCAATCTTTAATAGCAGCAAATAAAGAAACCGTAATATATTAAAAGTAGTTATGCTCAACAGAAAATTTAATTTCAATAAATAGATAGATGGATATATAGACAGACAGACAGATAGATTAGATAGATAGATAGATAGATAGATAGATAGATAGATAGATAGATAGATAGATAGATAGATAGATAGATAGATAGATAGATAGATAGATAGATAGATAGATAGATAGATAGATAGATAGATAGATAGATAGATAGATAGATAGATAGATAGATAGATAGATAGATAGATAGGTAGGTAGGTAGGTAGGTAGGTAGGTAGGTAGATAGATAGATAATGAAGATTAATGAAAGTAAGAATAAGAAACATTGAAAAGAATTAAAAAAAGCTAATTTTCAATTCTTCTATTTACTGTTTCGAAAATCTAAGCACACATCTTTCAATTATCTTTTTTTTTTAAACTGAATTGAAATATTGAATTGTCATGTATACAGAATTTTTACATTTTGAACCATTGTTACATATTGAAGAAGAGTTCACAATTGACCCGGAAATTGATTTAATGTTCATTGAACAAAACATCACTGTGACCTTTCAGTTTCTCACGTTTATTTAAATGATAATACTCTAACATCAAAGACATCTCTATTTCAGAATGATAATACTCTAACATCAAACACACCTTTATCTCAGAATGATAATACTCTAACATCAAACACATCTCTATTTCAGAATGACAATACTCTAACATCAATCTCTATTTCTGAATGATAATACTCTAACATCAAACACAACTTTATCTCAGAATAATAATACTCTAACATCAAACACATCTTTATCTCAGAATGATAATACTTTAACATCAAACACATCTTTATCTCAGAATGATAATAGCCTACTCTAACATCAAACACATCTTTATCTCAGAATGATAATACTCTAACATCAATCTCTATTTCTGAATGATAATACTCTAACATCAAACACATCTCTATCTCAGAATGATAATACTCTAACATCAAACACATCTTTATCTCAGAATGATAATACTCTAACATCAAACACATCTCTATCTTAGAATGAAAAAAAAAAGGATTACCAGCTGTGCCCCGATCCTCATGGACGCCTCTGCATCAATAAAAGTTTGCCGGGCCTCCAGGTACCACGTGGGAACCGCTGCTGATAATGTCAGTAACACGGACAGGCACAAGAACAAAGTAACCATCCTAGAAGACGTGTAAGATCTGGCTCACGTAGACACAACAGAGGGGGCGACTTGTCTCATACAGCGACTAGGCTTTCATTACGTCTGTGCGTGCGTGAGTGCTTGGAGCGATTTTCTGCGACGTTCTGGAAAAGAAAGATCCTTTACTAAAAGTACAACTGAACTTTGTATCAGGACCAGGACACTAGAACAAAAGTCGGCACTGGAAATACAACAAAACAAAACATTTCTACTATCTCTAGACACTTGATATAGAAGTACCATGTATCGATACTAAAAGTGGTAACCGATTATTTAAGATGACAGCATTAGTGTAACAGCAGACACACACAGAGAGAGAGAGAGAGAGAGAGAGAGAGAGAGAGTAGCCGGCAAATATTTATTCATACACATACAAATACAAAACATTTATCCGTCAAAAACACAAGAGATAAATTATTTATGACCTAAAAATTAGAATTTAGTCACAACACAGACACGCTTACACCCTAGACAGTACAGACTTTTAATTATAATCAAATGCGCATGCCATACATATTTATGTAGATCTTTTCCCCTGGTTTTAGCAGGATTTCAATACAGAAGTCGGTCCATACTTTGACGTTGTCCAGCCAGCTTTTCTTCAGATGACCTTTTTTTCATGCTCCCTCCACTGTATTAGAAAGATAATGCTAAGAATAATTCTCAATAGACGAAAATCGGACAATGAGGATGTCCACTCCGAAGAACGGGCAGGCTTCAAAGCAGGTAGAAGTACAATTGAACACATATTGAACATCAGACTGTTACATGAGAAAATGACTTCAACACCAAGAAAAAACTAGTACAAACCTTTATAGAATTATAAAAACAAAAACTTTTGACTGAGCTCGGCATGAAGGCAAGCAAGAGGTCTGTTTTTTTTTCCTACTTTCATTTTTGTTTTATTCTATATATAGATTGAATTAAATAGCATAGAGACAGCTTCAAACACAAGCAATAAATTACACATACACATTTTATATACAGACAGCATATGATACACAAAACCGACTTTATGCATGATTATCATATGTCATGTGGAAAAACTGCTGACATGTGGCGACCGAATGCTTTAAGCCTGAGCAGCCATAATGTTGTTAATATAAGCGATGTTCACTAGCTAAATATATCTGTTGGTGTACATCAAGTGTCAAAACAAATGTTAAGTACGGTTGTAAATCTCAACACAAGTACATTAATGAAAAATGCATTAATCCATAATGTAGATTTGTCAATATAATCCTCCTATAGCCAACTGAATGTATGCACATGTTTAAACTGTACGAAGAGTGTGAGTGTGCTCGTTGAATCATAAACAGGGACTCGTTGAAGTGTAACACAATATATTATCTTGTATTGAGCGTGTATGCCTAGCCTTGATATATAAAAGCTCTCTTCAAGTCCGAAGAGTAAAGGTGATTTCAGTTTCTCACTTCCCTGCACAGACCCAGGTGTGACCTGCTTATTGTATCATATCTGACGCATACAAACAGACTGTCTACCGGATGTCAATTAATATTGTCTTTTCGCCGTCTGCGCCTGTCTTCGGTCGTAACTTTCTTTTGAGAATGAAAAGAAGATTTTTTTTAAGAACTTTAAAATTGAAACTTTCATTTCTTATCAAACGTGCCATTAAAGCTGAGACGTCTTCTGAAGCCCTAGAACACTGACCTGAAGGAAAAACAATCTTTCGGAATGCAAATCCCTTATGCCTATTGAACATACCCCACTCATGCTGGATGGCAAGGCCGCACACACACAC
Organism: Biomphalaria glabrata; assembly: GCF_947242115.1. Lineage (NCBI taxonomy): Eukaryota > Metazoa > Mollusca > Gastropoda > Planorbidae > Biomphalaria > Biomphalaria glabrata. Next base: position 13,458,014 of record NC_074717.1, on the reverse strand, counting down.
ACACACACACACACGTGCAAATATTACAATCTATGACAGAATAGAAATAAATAAATGAAAAAAAAAATTGGAAAGGATGTGTGTGGGTGGTGTATCTGTGTGGATGCCTGGTCGTGAGGTTTGCGCGCTGGACTGTCGTTCGGATTTATCGATGGTCGAGGGTTCAAATCCTGCCCGCTCCCATCCCCCGTCGTCCTGCGGGAGGTTTGGACTAGGAAGTAAACTATCTTCAACTCTGAAGGAACATCCGAAACATGTAAAACATTTTACAAACATGTGAAGAAAGGTGTGTGGGGGAAGTGTGTGTGTGTCAATATGCGTGGAAGGGTTATTGTCAGTTCTTATGTGCAAGAATTAAATTGCACAGTATCAAGGTATCTCTGGTTTCCAATGGGAAATATGGGTCAGTGACCTGCTTTGTATATGTTTCATCTTATTTAAGTGACATTGAGGGAAAAAAAAGTTTAAAAACTATTAAAAAAAAATGTTTTTTTTTCCTTACAGTAGACAAACACCAGCTATGTTCATCAGATTTGCATGGACATATTAAAAGGTAAAAACACATTTCTAATTAAAAAAAAAACACAAAAACTTTGCTCTGGATATTATTGCAAGTCTGGACAAAATCGTTATCTTTTGTCTACAAAAATTGAGCCATACATTCACACAATTGTATATTAACACATACATAATTGACCTGAAATTTGAACTTGAAAAAAAATAGGAACAAGATAAGATTTCTATGATTTTTTAAAGACATTTCTACCGATGCGTTTATATGTATCTTTTAGGTGTAAGCGGAAAGTAGATATTGAAGAAAAAAAAAAGGGGGGGGGGGGGTGTCGATCGCGCATTTTGTGTGTGTGTAGAGCTAGATTTGTAGGACGGGAAAATGTGATTTCTCTTTCTATCGTTTTATCTGTGCTAACATGCAAACATGCAGGGGCGTAGTTACGCTTGTTTGAGTCAGGAAAATAAGGGTGCTGAAGCTCGAAATTGTTTTGTGTAGTTGAACACTCCCCTTCTTTCCCAATCCATCTCGGATGAAAACATTGGAGTCGTACTGTATTGAGTATCTATTCATAAGTGTGCGTTTCGATCTCTATGCATGAGACATGTATCTGTTGTACGGAGGTAGTCTCTATGTATGAGACATATATCTGTTGTACGGAGGTAGTCTCTATGTATAAGACATATATCTGTTGTACGGAGGTAGTCTCTATGTATAAGACATATATCTGTTGTACGGAGGTAGTCTCTATGTATAAGACATATATCTGTTGTACGGAGGTAGTCTCTATGTATAAGACATATATCTGTTGTACGGAGGTAATCTCTATGCATGAGACATATATCTGTTGTACGGAGGTAGTCTCTATGCATGAGACATATATCTGTTGTACGGAGGTAATCTCTATGAGACATATATCTGTTGTACGGAGGTAGTCTCTATGAGACATATATCTGTTGTACGGAGGTAATCTCTATGCACGAGACATATATCTGTTGTACGGAGGTAATCTCTATGCACGAGACATATATCTGTTGTACGGAGGTAGTCTCTATGCATGAGACATATATCTGTTGTACGGAGGTAATCTCTATGCACGAGACATATATCTGTTGTACGGAGGTAGTCTCTATGCATGAGACATATATCTGTTGTACGGAGGTGGTCTCTATGAGACATATATCTGTTGTACGGAGGTAGTCTCTATGAGACATATATCTGTTGTACGGAGGTAGTCTCTATGCACGAGACATATATCTGTTGTACGGAGGTAGTCTCTATGCACGAGACATATATCTGTTGTACGGAGGTAGTCTCTATGAGACATATATCTGTTGTACGGAGGTAATCTCTATGCACGAGACATATATCTGTTGTACGGAGGTAATCACTATGCACGAGACATATATCTGTTGTACGGAGGTAGTCTCTATGCACGAGACATATATCTGTTGTACGGAGGTAGTCTCTATGCACGAGACATATATCTGTTGTACGGAGGTAGTCTCTATGCACGAGACATATATCTGTTGTACGGAGGTAGTCTCTGTGCACGAGACATATATCTGTTGAACGGAGGTAGTCTCTATGCATGAGACATATATCTGTTGTACGGAGGTAATCTCTATGCACGAGACATATATCTGTTGTACGGAGGTAGTCTCTATGAGACATATATCTGTTGTACGGAGGTAGTCTCTATGAAACATATATCTGTTGTACGGAGGTAGTCTCTATGAGACATATATCTGTTGTACGGAGGTAGTCTCTATGCACGAGACATATATCTGTTGTACGGAGGTAATCTCTATGCACGAGACATATATCTGTTGTACGGAGGTAGTCTCTATGAGACATATATCTGTTGTACGGAGGTAGTCTCTATGCATGAGACATATATCTGTTGTACGGAGGTAATCTCTATGAGACATATATCTGTTGTACGGAGGTAGTCTCTATGCATGAGACATATATCTGTTGTACGGAGGTAATCTCTATGAGACATATATCTGTTGTACGGAGGTAGTCTCTATGAGACATATATCTGTTGTACGGAGGTAATCTCTATGCACGAGACATATATCTGTTGTACGGAGGTAATCTCTATGCACGAGACATATATCTGTTGTACGGAGGTAGTCTCTATGCATGAGACATATATCTGTTGTACGGAGGTAATCTCTATGCACGAGACATATATCTGTTGTACGGAGGTAGTCTCTATGCATGAGACATATATCTGTTGTACGGAGGTGGTCTCTATGAGACATATATCTGTTGTACGGAGGTAGTCTCTATGAGACATATATCTGTTGTACGGAGGTAGTCTCTATGCACGAGACATATATCTGTTGTACGGAGGTAGTCTCTATGCACGAGACATATATCTGTTGTACGGAGGTAGTCTCTATGAGACATATATCTGTTGTACGGAGGTAATCTCTATGCACGAGACATATATCTGTTGTACGGAGGTAATCACTATGCACGAGACATATATCTATTGTACGGAGGTAGTCTCTATGCACGAGACATATATCTGTTGTACGGAGGTAGTCTCTATGCACGAGACATATATCTGTTGTACGGAGGTAGTCTCTATGCACGAGACATATATCTGTTGTACGGAGGTAGTCTCTGTGCACGAGACATATATCTGTTGAACGGAGGTAGTCTCTATGCATGAGACATATATCTGTTGTACGGAGGTAATCTCTATGCACGAGACATATATCTGTTGTACGGAGGTAGTCTCTATGAGACATATATCTGTTGTACGGAGGTAGTCTCTATGAGACATATATCTGTTGTACGGAGGTAGTCTCTATGAGACATATATCTGTTGTACGGAGGTAGTCTCTATGCACGAGACATATATCTGTTGTACGGAGGTAATCTCTATGCACGAGACATATATCTGTTGTACGGAGGTAGTCTCTATGAGACATATATCTGTTGTACGGAGGTAGTCTCTATAAGACATATTTCTGTTGTACGGAGGTAATCACTATGCACGAGACATATATCTGTTGTACGGAGGTAGTCTCTATGCACGAGACATATATCTGTTGTACGGAGGTAGTCTCTATGCACGAGACATATATCTGTTGTACGGAGGTAGTCTCTATGCACGAGACATATATCTGTTGTACGGAGGTAGTCTCTATGAGACATATATCTGTTGTACGGAGGTAGTCTCTATGCATGAGACATATATCTGTTGTACGGAGGTAGTCTCTATGAGACATATATCTGTTGTACGGAGGTAGTCTCTATGCACGAGACATATATCTGTTGTACGGAGGTAATCTCTATGCACGAGACATATATCTGTTGTACGGAGGTAGTCTCTATGAGACATATATCTGTTGTACGGAGGTAGTCTCTATGTATGAGACATATATCTGTTGTACGGAGGTAGTCTCTATGCATGAGACATATATCTGTTGTACGGAGGTAGTCTCTATAAGACATATTTCTGTTGTACGGAGGTAGTCTCTATGCATAAGACATATATCTGTTGTACGGAGGTAGTCTCTATGAGACATATATCTGTTGTACGGAGGTAGTCTCTATGAGACATATATCTGTTGTACGGAGGTAATCTCTATGAGACATATATCTGTTGTACGGAGGTAGTCTCTATGAGACATATATCTGTTGTACGGAGGTAATCTCTATGCACGAGACATATATCTGTTGTACGGAGGTAGTCTCTGTGCACGAGACATATATCTGTTGTACGGAGGTAGTCTCTATGCATGAGACATATATCTGTTGTACTGAGGTAATCTCTATGCACGAGACATATATCTGTTGTACGGAGGTAGTCTCTATGCATGAGACATATATCTGTTGTACGGAGGTAGTCTCTATGCATGAGACATATATCTGTTTACGGAGGTAGTCTCTATGCATGAGACATATATCTGTTGTACGGAGGTAGTCTCTATAAGACATATTTCTGTTGTACGGAGGTAGTCTCTATGCATGAGACATATATCTGTTGTACGGAGGTAGTCTCTATGCATGAGACATATATCTGTTGTACGGAGGTAGTCTCTATGCATGAGACATATATCAGTTGTACGGAGGTAGTCTCTATGCATGAGACATATATTTGTTTACGGAGGTAGTCTCTATGCATGAGACATATATCTGTTGTACGGAGGTAGTCTCTATAAGACATATTTCTGTTGTACGGAGGTAGTCTCTATGAGACATATATCTGTTGTACGGAGGTAATCTCTATGCACGAGACATATATCTGTTGTACGGAGGTAGTCTCTATGCATGAGACATATATCTGTTGTACGGAGGTAGTCTCTATGAGACATATATCTGTTGTAAGGAGGTAGTCTCTATGCATGAGACATATATCTGTTGTACGGAGGTAGTCTCTATGAGACATATATCTGTTGTACGGAGGTAGTCTCTATGAGACATATATCTGTTGTACTGAGGTAGTCTCTATGCACGAGACATATATCTGTTGTAAGGAGGTAGTCTCTGTGCACGAGACATATATCTGTTGAACGGAGGTAGTCTCTATGCATGAGACATATATCTGTTGTACGGAGGTAATCTCTATGCACGAGACATATATCTGTTGTACGGAGGTAGTCTCTATGAGACATATATCTGTTGTACGGAGGTAGTCTCTATGAGACATATATCTGTTGTACGGAGGTAGTCTCTACGAGACATATATCTGTTGTACGGAGGTAGTCTCTATGCACGAGACATATATCTGTTGTACGGAGGTAATCTCTATGCACGAGACATATATCTGTTGTACGGAGGTAGTCTCTATGAGACATATATCTGTTGTACGGAGGTAGTCTCTATGAGACATATATCTGTTGTACGGAGGTAATCACTATGCACGAGACATATATCTGTTGTACAGAGGTAGTCTCTACGCACGAGACATATATCTGTTGTACGGAGGTAGTCTCTATGAGACATATATCTGTTGTACGGAGGTAGTCTCTATGCACGAGACATATATCTGTTGTACGGAGGTAGTCTCTATGCACGAGACATATATCTGTTGTACGGAGGTAGTCTCTATGAGACATATATCTGTTGTACGGAGGTAATCTCTATGCACGAGACATATATCTGTTGTACGGAGGTAGTCTCTATGAGACATATATCTGTTGTACGGAGGTAGTCTCTATGCACGAGATATATATCTGTTGTACGGAGGTAATCTCTATGCACGAGACATATATCTGTTGTACGGAGGTAGTCTCTATGCATGAGACATATATCTGTTGTACGGAGGTAGTCTCTAAGCACGAGACATATATCTGTTGTACGGAGGTAATCTCTATGCACGAGACATATATCTGTTGTACGGAGGTAGTCTCTATGCACGAGACATATATCTGTTGTACGGAGGTAGTCTTTATGCACGAGACATATATCTGTTGTACGGAGGTAATCTCTATGCACGAGACATATATCTGTTGTACGGAGGTAGTCTCTGTGCACGAGACATATATCTGTTGTACGGAGGTAGTCTCTATGCATGAGACATATATCTGTTGTACGGAGGTAATCTCTATGCACGAGACATATATCTGTTGTACGGAGGAAGCCTCTATGCATGAGACATATATCTGTTGTACGGAGGTAGTCTCTATGCATGAGACATATATCTGTTTACGGAGGTAGTCTCTATGCATGAGACATATATCTGTTGGTTGGAGGTAGTCTCTATAAGACATATTTCTGTTGTACGGAGGTAGTCTCTATGCATGAGACATATATCTGTTGTACGGAGGTAGTCTCTATGCATGAGACATATATCTGTTGTACGGAGGTAGTCTCTATGCATGAGACATATATCTGTTGTACGGAGGTAGTCTCTATGCATGAGACATATATCTGTTGTACGTAGGTAGTCTCTATGCATGAGACATATATCTGTTTACGGAGGTAGTCTCTATGCATGAGACATATATCTGTTGTACGGAGGTAGTCTCTATGCATGAGACATATATCTGTTGTACGGAGGTAGTCTCTATGCATGAGACATATATCTGTTGTACGGAGGTAGTCTCTATGAGACATATATCTGTTTACGGAGGTAGTCTCTATGCATGAGACATATATCTGTTGTACGGAGGTAGTCTCTATAAGACATATTTCTGTTGTACGGAGGTAGTCTCTATGAGACATATATCTGTTGTACGGAGGTAGTCTCTATGCACGAGACATATATCTGTTGTACGGAGGTAGTCTCTATGCATGAGACATATATCTGTTGTACGGAGGTAGTCTCTATGAGACATATATCTGTTGTACGGAGGTAGTCTCTATGCATGAGACATATATCTGTTGTACGGAGGTAGTCTCTATGCATGAGACATATATCTGTTGTACGGAGGTAATCTCTATGCACGAGACATATATCTGTTGTACGGAGGTAGTCTCTATGCATGAGACATATATCTGTTGTACGGAGGTAGTCTCTATGCATGAGACATATATCTGTTTACGGAGGTAGTCTCTATGCATGAGACATATATCTGTTGGTTGGAGGTAGTCTCTATAAGACATATTTCTGTTGTACGGAGGTAGTCTCTATGCATGAGACATATATCTGTTTACGGAGGTAGTCTCTATGCATGAGACATATATCTGTTGTACGGAGGTAGTCTCTATAAGACATATTTCTGTTGTACGGAGGTAGTCTCTATGAGACATATTTCTGTTGTACGGAGGTAATCTCTATGCACGAGACATATATCTGTTGTACGGAGGTAGTCTCTATGCATGAGACATATATCTGTTGTACGGAGGTAGTCTCTATGCATGAGACATATATCTGTTGTACGGAGGTAGTCTCTATGCATGAGACATATATCTGTTGTACGGAGGTAGTCTCTATGCATGAGACATATATCTGTTGTACGGAGGTAGTCTCTATGAGACATATATCTGTTTACGGAGGTAGTCTCTATGCATGAGACATATATCTGTTATACGGAGGTAGTCTCTATAAGACATATTTCTGTTGTACGGAGGTAGTCTCTATGAGACATATATCTGTTGTACGGAGGTAATCTCTATGCACGAGACATATATCTGTTGTACGGAGGTAGTCTCTATGCATGAGACATATATCTGTTGTACGGAGGTAGTCTCTATGAGACATATATCTGTTGTACGGAGGTAGTCTCTATGCATGAGACATATATCTGTTGTACGGAGGTAGTCTCTATGAGACATATATCTGTTGTACGGAGGTAGTCTCTATGAGACATATATCTGTTGTACGGAGGTAGTCTCTATGCATGAGACATATATCTGTTGTACGGAGGTAATCACTATGCACGAGACATATATCTGTTGTACGGAGGTAGTCTCTATGAGACATATATCTGTTGTACGGAGGTAGTCTCTATGAGACATATATCTGTTGTACGGAGGTAGTCTCTATGTATAAGACATATATCTGTTGTACGGAGGTAGTCTCTATGCACGAGACATATATCTGTTGTACGGAGGTAGTCTCTATGCATGAGACATATATCTGTTGTACGGAGGTAGTCTCTATGCATGAGACATATATCTGTTTACGGAGGTAGTCTCTATGCATGAGACATATATCTGTTGGTTGGAGGTAGTCTCTTTAAGACATATTTCTGTTGTACGGAGGTAGTCTCTATGCATGAGACATATATCTGTTGTACGGAGGTAGTCTCTATGCATGAGACATATATCTGTTGTACGGAGGTAGTCTCTATGCATGAGACATATATCTGTTGTACGGAGGTAGTCTCTATGCATGAGACATATATCTGTTGTACGTAGGTAGTCTCTATGCATGAGACATATATCTGTTTACGGAGGTAGTCTCTATGCATGAGACATATATCTGTTGTACGGAGGTAGTCTCTATAAGACATATTTCTGTTGTACGGAGGTAGTCTCTATGAGACATATTTCTGTTGTACGGATGTAATCTCTATGCACGAGACATATATCTGTTGTACGGAGGTAGTCTCTATGCATGAGACATATATCTGTTGTACGGAGGTAGTCTCTATGCATGAGACATATATCTGTTGTACGGAGGTAGTCTCTATGCATGAGACATATATCTGTTGTACGGAGGTAGTCTCTATGAGACATATATCTTTTTACGGAGGTAGTCTCTATGCATAAGACATATATCTGTTATACGGAGGTAGTCTCTATAAGACATATTTCTGTTGTACGGAGGTAGTCTCTATAAGACATATATCTGTTGTACGGAGGTAATCTCTATGCACGAGACATATATCTGTTGTACGGAGGTAGTCTCTATGCATGAGACATATATCTGTTGTACGGAGGTAGTCTCTATGAGACATATATCTGTTGTACGGAGGTAGTCTCTATGCATGAGATATATATCTGTTGTACGGAGGTAGTCTCTATGAGACATATATCTGTAGTACGGAGGTAGTCTCTATGAGACATATATCTGTTGTACGGAGGTAGTCTCTATGCATGAGACATATATCTGTTGTACGGAGGTAATCTCTATGCACGAGACATATATCTGTTGTACGGAGGTAGTCTCTTGAGACATATATCTGTTGTACGGAGGTAGTCTCTATGAGACATATATCTGTTGTACGGAGGTAGTCTCTATGTATAAGACATATATCTGTTGTACGGAGGTAGTCTCTATGCATGAGACATATATCTGTTGTACGGAGGTAGTCTCTATGAGATATATATATGTTGTACGGAGGTAGTCTCTATGTATAAGATATATATCTGTTGTACGGAGGTAGTCTCTATGCATGAGACATATATCTGTTGTACGGAGGTAGTCTCTATGCACGAGACATATATCTGTTGTACGGAGGTAGTCTTTATGCACGAGACATATATATGTTGTACGGAGGTAGTCTCTATGAGACATATATCTTTTGTACGGAGGTAGTCTCTATGAGACATATATCTGTTGTACGGAGGTAGTCTCTATGCACGAGACATATATCTGTTGTACGGAGGTAGTCTCTATGCACGAGACATATATCTGTTGTACGGAGGTAGTCTCTATGCATGAGACATATATCTGTTGTACGGAGGTAGTCTCTATGAGACATATATCTGTTGTACGGAGGTAGTCTTTATGCACGAGACATATATCTGTTGTACGGAGGTAGTCTCTATGCATGAGACATATATCTGTTGTACGGAGGTAGTCTCTATGCACGAGACATATATCTGTTGTACGGAGGTAGTCTCTATGCATGAGACATATATCTGTTGTACGGAGGTAGTCTCTATGCATGAGACATATATCTGTTGCACGGAGGTAGTCTCTATGCATGAGACATATATCTGTTGTACGGAGGTAGTCTCTATGAGACATATATCTGTTGTACGGAGGTAGTCTCTATGAAACATATATCTGTTGTACGGAGGTAGTCTCTATGTATAAGACATATATCTGTTGTACGGAGGTAGTCTCTATGTATAAGACATATATCTGTTGTACGGAGGTAGTCTCTATGCATGAGACATATATCTGTTGTAGGATGTCAGTGAAGTCTGTGCTAGAGGTGGGAACACATTTAGGTCGCAGCTGGGTCTGGGCGTAGCCACGTAAAATAGAGTCCTTCTTATTAATCATCGGACTCGAAGACAAACTTTATGCTTATGTGTATGAGATACTTATGCTTATGTGTATGAGATACGTATGATTATGTGTATAAGATACTTATGCTTATGTGTATGAGATACGTATGATTATGTGTATGAGATACGTATGATTATGTGTATGAGATACTTATGCTTATGTGTATGAGATACTTATGCTTATGTGTATGAGATGCTTATGCTTATGTGTATGAGATACGTATGCTTATGTGTATGAGATACTTATGCTTATGTGTATAAGATACTTATGCTTATGTGTATGAGATACGTATGATTATGTACATAGGATACTTATGATTATGTGTAGTAGATACGTATGATAATGTACATAATGTACTTATGATTATGTGTATGAAATACCGTACTTAATTCCATCTGTTCGTTGGTCTCACTTCACCAGGAATATACAATGCAAGAAATAAATTAAAAGTCCATTATCTTCTGTACCTTGAATTTTGTCGTAGGGCTACTGTAACAGTTTGTGTACCCAAAACGTTCGGAATTCTTAAGACTGGACTCTAATATGTACCTGACATACATTACGGATGTAGAGGCGGTTGGTCGCACCTTTGTTATCCATTGGCCACTGGGAGAGATGGTTGTCTTCAAACATCGCGAGGTTTTATTTCACTGAAGTGAATGGATGGGGAGTTGTGACAAGTCAAAAACTCGCTGTCAGAGTCACTCTAAATTATCACAGCATTAATTATTATTTTTCATTATTTATTTATTTTATTTTAATTATTTGTCCATCCTACCCCTAAATCATTCACCCGCGCCACCTTTTCCTCTCCAGGCTAGACTTAGTTGACCACCTTGGAGATAGCTAAGGCGCGTCCTTTCATTTATCTGCCCTTGATCGGGGAAAGGTAGACACACAATCTCTTTTGTCTTGCCCGCCGGATGTCTGAAGGACGGTCGCGGTTGACCCCACCTTGGTTTGAATGCAAGCTAATCCTTCTCCCCCCCCCCCCCCCATCTCTCACGTCTCTCTTTGATCTAAGAGATTACCCTGGTCAACGCACCGCGTGATATTCCAAGGTGCGACTCCCACCTCGAGTCAAATCCACCCACGTGTAAGCTAATTCTTAGCCTAGGACATTTCCGGTGTCCGCCCACATTTCCCAGGCATATATAAGTAGATTCAAATCAAGCCAGACCCTTTTCACTCCTCTATCGCTATCGATCGAGTCTGGACTATATCATTTATTCTCCCTCCTAGAGGAATACCTGGTGGTAAGCCGAACTTAATCACAAGTTCCATCTTAATTACTCTGTGTATATTTCCATTGGATTTTATCATGTGTATTTTGCCTAGTTCATTTATATTTAATTAGTGCATTGTGTATTTCTCACTGGCGTAAGTAGAAAACATAAACATGTCCTATGTATTTATTTTGTATTGCATTAATCTATTAATGCTACGTTGCTCAATTGATCGTTGGTGCAACCATGTATGTATATATTTGTACATCCATTTTATTTCCTTTATCTCGGTTGACCGCCTTGATAACTTTACTAGCGCACTGATACTGCGTCTAGAAAAGAGATAGGAATTATCTCCCCTGTAAGGAATTATCTCCCCTGTAGTCATTCTACTCTTATGAGAGTTACCCCGCTTGAACGGACACACTCTCCATTCAAGCGTGCTCCATTGTTCTCGACCCACGGTCATATGTAAACAATCATCTGGGTCGCTGACCACCGCCCAATTCAACCCCCCCCCCTTTTTCTTTCTCTATCCACCTGTGTTGTTTATTTGAGATTATTATTTCCCCTTCTATGTACATTTTTATATTATTACTTTCCCTTTTATGTACATTTTATATTGCTACTATCTGCCATCTATTTTTCCAAATTCCATTTGTCATCATTTCCCCTTCGTGCTCTAAAGCAATTTTACCAATCTGACGAATGCACCTCAGTCGAGGGCATCGATAAGATGCATAAGAGACATGTCCTAACTTGTCTTTATTTATCCGCAGCTTCCCTCAGGTGTCTGCCTATTTATCGGATCACTTACCTGCCTATTTGCCTAACTGGCCTATTTAGGTGCTTAGTGCTACTCAGCACTGTATTCGCTATCAAGAATCACCTATTGCCTATTTATTGGATCAACGATCTATTTACCTGCCTATTTACCTATTTATGTTCTTAGTGCTATTCAGCGCTGCACTTGCCTACTGAGATCTACTCAACTCCACCATTTGGCGCTATCGGCATTGCCCGCCTATTCGACAGCCCACCTGTCAAGCTATTAGGTGCGACGTCCCTATGGACTCAGGTCTGTGTGAGACGTCATAGCTACGCCAACCCTCTGCAACTCACTGGACATATCCTGTCAACTACGCTGCCCACGGCAGATCAGCTCTGCCCGCAGTACACTTGTGCCCACGGTAGCCGGCCACCTGCCCTACTGTGCCCACTACAGATATTAGATTTTGGGGATTGAGACTCCACAAGAACTATATCACCGGCGTCCCTCTATCCGCTAGAGCGCCACCTCCAGCTGCAGAACCTCAAGCCAGGACACAGCCAGCTGCGACATCAACAGGAATACCAGCTAAGTCAGAGGACAAAGTGACATACTCTCTTATTAGGTGCAAGAGTGATGATTAAATATAGAATATACTAGAGATAGATGCAAACCCTCCCCCTTTTTATCCTTATATGTATATTTATGTAAATAAATATTCTTTATTTTAACTTTTGTATCTATCTTTCATTGCTTTGTCTCGTTGCGTGTCTGCTCCCGATTCATATGCTGATAAGTGGAGGTGTGATAGCATTAAAAATAATCATCCCCTAGACATTAAACGCGCCAAACACACATCACATTTCCCCATCTGTCACAGTATTGTGCCATTCTTAAAATAAGAATAAATAAAAACTACTAGTAGTTTCAAAGTATAGTCTACATATGGTATAAGCATAAAAATTGTAAAATTCTCGAAGGAATTGCAAATTTTACAAAATAAAAAAGCCAAACATTTATCAAATGATATATTTATTTATTTATTTATAAAGAGCAAAAGAAAACAGTAAATTTTCAAAAGGGAGAAAACTGATAAGCTGAGAAGAAATGTATAATTTTGTACAGTTCCTCCCCTTGAACTACTATTTCTGGAGCGCGACGCTTTGTGTGAAAAGTGAGAAATTCTTATTATTGCTAAAGTGCTTGTCTTTCTGAAAAATGAAAATAGAAATACAAGGTCAAGGTTTAATTTAGAATGGAAAGATAAATGTCTTAAAGTTTTCGAAATTGCGTTAATCAAAATTTAAATCCTTAATAAGGATGGCATTACAATATAGAGAATAATTATACTCAGTAACATGAAAGTCCTATTGGGAAGAAAAGATCTACAAAATAAAGTTAAAAATAACTCTAAGCATAAAAACCTCAAAATACCTTGGTTTTATACTATTTTTTTTAAACCTAATAACAATAATGATAATAAAAGTAATAATAAAAAAAAAAAACATTGCTCAAAAATAGAGAACAATTCTGATCATACATTGGATACAGAAATGTGTAAAACCCAAATTAAAATATTTTGGTCTTTTTTCAACTTTTGTCGTGATTTGGAAGATAATTTTAGTATTGAAACATGTTGCTAGACCAGTCCTGTCCACTTCCTATTCTGAACACAAAATAAAGTTAAAACAAAAAGACGGGATATTAAAAACAAAGTGCACAGAGAACATTCTTATCCTAGCCTAGACGATTGAAATTATTCTCTATCAACGTAATTTTTTTGTCTTATTAGAATAGCAATAATCTTTTCAATATGTCTGCTGTCCCGAGACGTACCTGATGCGTGGGTCGTGATACTTTTGGTCTGCTGTAGACTATCCAAAGTAATCTAGTTTCTTCTACCTGGAAGTGCTCGCCAAAGTGAGGCACTAACAATCTCATTTTTGAAAGATAGTAGACTTTATTTAATCTGAAATGAGAGTAAAAGTTAACCTCTATCTCTATCTCTATGTGGGAAGCTTAGTCGAGAGGCTAAGTACGCTTAAGCTTGGCTTGTCTATGAGGGAGGCTCGAGGTTCGACTCCCGACTCGAGAAGAATTGTGTTTACGGAGCGCCAACAGGCAGTACGGAAAACCTTCTCTCCGATACCCCCTCCCACTGGTCCACAAATGAGATTGGACCATAGCGCTCTGAGCATGCTATAAGCATGAAAGTAGAGCGATATAAAAGCTATAACTATATCTCTCTCTCCTCAATCCATTCAGTGCTGAGCCTTCTTTTCTAGTGCTACTAGCCGCTTATGACCGCGGCCTGCGGGCCTCAGTTTGGGTATTACTGATCTACTGGATTGTATTTAGATCTATGTCAACTTGGAGAATGTTTCCTTCCCCTTTTTTTTATTTAGCCACGAAAATAAAAGTAGAATGTGAAAATAGGTGTACCCGTAATGACCCGTATGTATGTATGTCCCGAATACAAATCAAAACCGTTTGAAAATACGCATTTCCCCCTCTAAAGCAGAAAAAAAAATTATTAAAAACACAAGTGGTTCTTGCTAATTATATATAGATCAGTGCGCCAATGACTGAAAATGGACTATTCCTATTAAATCTACCACGAGATAGTATCGCTTTTTTTTTTCGCGCGCGCTGACGCGCCAAGATTTAAATGTTTACTAGATCTTACTGATCTAAATTGAGTTCCTTTCAATGTGGATGTGTGAAAACTGCACGCTATAAAAGTAGTTCGTTTTTTTTTTAACTTACAATTGAAACAAAGTTCGTATTAAAATTTATTAAAATTTATCTTTTTTTAAAACAACATTTGAATCAGCATTCTATTCCATGCGTTAGTTAATAAATGGAAAATATATTTTATAATGATCCATTGACACTTTTACCATTGTGACCTTAGATGCAAATTTTTTGTACCAATGCGTGAATCTATGAATGAAGCTTGAGTTATTAATTATGAAGTCCATGACCTTTACAAAAATATTTTTCAGTGAAAAGTGGTGTAATTTTATAAAAAAATCTGCTTGCATCTATAATTTTTAAGCTAAAGGGTTCACTTTCTGAAACGAGAAAAGTAGCCGCTGCATCAGAACTTTGAATGATCAAAAATATCATGATGTCCTATTTTCATTTTCTCTTCTAGTTTCTGAGATCTAAACGGGACGGACAGACAGACCACACAAAACTAATAGCGTCTTTTCCCCATTCGGGGGCCGCTAAAAAACCTACGTTCTTTTCGCTCCAACTTTTAATATTTAATTTTACTCACTTTCTTCTTTTCTAAATTATGTAGGTCTAAATCACAGACCTATATATACTTTATCTAGACTAGACATGAAGATCTTTTAGCACTACAAAAAAATGTCCTGAATAAAATGTAAAAAAGCTGAAACAAGGCGTTGTTTTGTAAAGTAGTTATAAGAAGTAAAGTTTTTTTTTCAACCCTAACCTATGTAACATTTAATTTAATGTTTAAATCTAGATCGTGATTCTATTCTATTCATTTCAAAATAAGAGCATTCTCGTCTCTTAGCCCAATTCATGGGCGTAGCCAGGGGGGGGGTTCTTGGGGTTCAAACCCCCCCCGAAATGAAATCACCCCCCCCCCCGCAGGGGGGGGGGGGGGGACGGAATTAAGTGACTGATTTTTGCTTTCATTTTGTTTATTTTAGGTGAGATTTTAATACTACATCATCACTTACCACAGCACAGCCGAGGCAGTTTTGAGTTTAAAAACCCTCTACCAGGGGGTTTTGAGTTTAAATCCCCCTACCAGGGGTTTTTGAGATTTTAAAAACCCCTATCAGGGAGTTTTGAGATACAAATCCCTCTACCAGGGGGCTTTGAGTTTAAAACCCCCTATAGGGGGTTTTGAATTTTAAACCCCCTACCAGAGGTTTTGCAGTTAAATCCCCCTCTTCTATAAAACAAAACAAACAAAAAATGTAAACAACAATCCCCAAATTCCAACAGCACAGTTGAGGAAGATTTTGATTTTAAAACCCCATCCAAAATTTACGATAACCCCATCTTCAATATAAAAAAGCAAATTACACACTCAAAATTCTATGAGCGTAGCAAAGGGGTTTTGAGTTTAACCCCCCTCCCCCTTCCAGTTGTGGTTTGAAGCTAAAAAGTACCTCTTCAATATTAAAAAAAAAGCAAATTACACAAAATTAGCCAAAGAAGTTTTGAGTTTAAATCCCCCTCCTCCAGATGGCTTTTTCTTTAAAGTTTAAAACCCCTCCAGATGGTTTTGAGTTTAAAATTCCCCTACAGAGCGTTTAGAGTTGAAAACCTCTCTCTTCGATATTATTTTAAAGCAAACTACAGTCACCAAATTCTATGATCGTAGCTAAATGGGGTTTTGGATAAAAAAAAACAAAACAAAAAACCCAGAGATTTTTTAGTTTAAAACCCCTCAACAGATGATTTGACGAAAAAACTTTTCTTTTCCATATAAAATCTAAAGCGAAATACAGGCATTTAATTCCAAGAGCGTAGTCAAGAAAGGTTACAAATTTCTACCAGTGGCTTGGGCTCCATTAATTAAGTGTGAATAGTCTTCTGCCGAAATTGAAAATCATTAAATGTGTCTCAACAAAGATGGCTAAGACAGATTTTAGGAGTCAGTCATAGAGATCGGGTCTAAATCAAAGAAATCATATGCCGAACTGGGAGTCGAATCCTTAGTAAGGTTGTGACAGAGCGTCGCATGAGGTTTTGCGGGACATGTTTTCCGACAAAATGAATTACGCAAAATAAGAGTTGCGGAAACAGCTTGCCGGAAAATGCGCCGAACGGCGCGAGAGGGTCTAAGTCAGTAAGAATAGCACATTAGGTTTTTGAACTAAAACTTTTTAATAGCAAGATAATGCATTGTAGATACCTCAGAATATGCATTTTGTTGGCTTTCAATACCAGAAATAGTGCTCGGCGGCGGGGCTTCGCCCCGCGCTGGGGGAGCGCTGCGAACTCCCCCAGACCCCCTTGTTAGCAAGGGCGGGGAGTCTACAATAAACAATAAACGTCTTCCGATAGGGTCAGAATGAAATAAAGATTAATTATGTACACACACACACACATATATATATATAATTCTTTTCGTTGGGGGGGGGGGAGGTCGGGCCCCCCCCCAAAACCCTCCCCGAAAAAAAATCCTGGCTACGCCCATGAGCCCAATTATTATTTTGCAATTTTTAGATACGTAATAAAAAAAGGTCTAAGTAATCAAACTATTTAAATGTACATAAGATGATTAAAATCAACAGACGCAAATTATTTTGATTTTTGGAAACATGATCTCAATGGATACTAACAGGAAATGGATTTATTTTATATATCTACGTGAACATAGATGTCTATAGTTTTGTGATTATTTGCTCATTCTATTAAAAATATCCGCAAAATGGTATAGGATTATTTCTAAAGTTTGAAAACTAAAGATGATTACTTTTCTAAGACAGAAAAGATCAATTTTCCTAGATTCGAGGCAACTTTAAATAGAGCTACGTACATAACAACCTATAGATATCTATAAATATATTTAATAGTCTGTGATCGAGGTTCTACTTAGAAAATGAAACGACGCCCCTGAATTTAGTTTCTTAATCATAAGCGATAGTATTGTTAAAACCCGGCAAGCACACCGCAATCCAAGCTAGTCACTGCTAGTGCAGAAGGTGTACACTTCTAGAGACTAGACTTGAGAAGGATGTTGACATTAGGCAGAAGAGAACAAGTTCTGCCCAAGTCTGGAGCCGATGTGAAGAGACAGTGCTTAAGGCAGATGTTGTTTTATGTACTAGTGATGTCCCTGTAAATAAACATCGTTGCCTCGTTAAGTAGCCTCCCTTAAGTTATTACAGTAATGTTTTTCTTTAAGACTCAATATTAAATAAATACAATACAAATCCAACCGATTTGTTTGGCCAATGAAAAACGTTTTCGCCCCCCCAACCTTCCTCCTTTTGTCAGGACGTAACAAATAAATAAATGAATCAAATCAAATCAATCAATCAATCAATAGTTCGATGACTCCCAAACTTTCTAGCAACGCCACTGCTAGTAACGAAATATTTTTCCCCCATCAGCTCAGATCAGATCAGAAGCTTACACATTGCACACTTCACGTTGAGCAGAGTCGGCTTTAACAGTACACGTGGCATTGGGCCACTGACGGATCCAGAGGGGTAGGGGTGATCGACATCCCCCCCCCCCAACCCACTCGACCGACATAATTTGTGTACAATATTAATAATTTTTATTAAGAATATTTACAAATTATTTAATTTTAATCAATATACCTATTCTAGTTTTTGAAATCTTAATAGGACAGACGAACAGACTAAACAAAACTTAGTGTCTTTTCTCCTAACGGTGGCGGTTTATAATTAACCTTTTTACAAACAAACAAAAAGACTTTTATTTACAAATATAGCAAGGTTCAATTTAAAAATAGAAGTGAAATGATTCTTGAAACAAAGTTTTTAACAAAGCTATATGAGGGAAAAAAGTGCACATTTACATTCATATATCTAAATACTGTAAGATTTACTTCTCTTTTTCTGTATCAAACTAAATTAATTAATGCCATTAATTAATTGGTAAATTTATTGATTGGTTCTTAAAGAAAATAGTTATGCAGAGTTTGAACATGACCCGAGAATGGGAAGTGGGAGAAATAGCGTGTGTAATATTTGTACTAGACAGACGGATTGAGTTGATATAAGCTATGTGATAAACAAAAAAAAAACGTCTGAGTTCAAATGAAATGGTCCTCTCGATGCGAAACCCTCAACTACGTTGGAGCAAGAAGCTATAAAAAGGAAAAAAAAACGTGCGTATTAAAAAACACAATTTTTCTGTTGGGTTGATTATGCGCCTTGCCATTAACCACGTTACAATCAGAGAATTATTCTTTATAAATCAAACGAGATAAATTAGTGATAATATCACGTGGTCACGGACACATCTCCTCTGTTTGGGACCCCTCAAGTCAAGAAATCTTTGAGAAATGAACAGTCACAAAATAGAGCCGTGAGGGTTTTTTTTTTTACAACAAATGAGTATTCATATTTGACTCGATTAAAACAGCAACATCTCTTCGTTAAAAGACACTTCAGGACAGAAAACTAAAAAAACAAAGATACAGTTATAGGCCTACATGAAACCGTTAACCATAATTCAGAAATACAAAAAAAAAACTCAGAAAGGCAAAAAGTCACATTTCACTTTCCCTATGCTAGAACAAATTCGATTAAGTGCTCCTTTTTCACTGGAGCCTTTAGAGCATGGAACGGGTTGCCTAAATCAGCCAGGAACACCAATGAGTTAGCAGAGCTTGTCTCTAATTTACATGCACGACTATATTAACATGCAATAATCTTCTCTTTTGAAGGAACGCCTGATATTGATAAGATAAGAGTACCGTCAATCTGACTCCAGGATAAGTGACTTTACCAAACTGGAAGACAGATATATAGTTAATCTAGGAAGGCTTTATTGATTCGCGTACAGATTTGGTAAATGTAGGTCGCTTATAGATATGGCCCTTACCCATCCATCTCCATCGTACTGCGAAACAAGGCTGCTAATGTGCCCTTTATTCATAAGCCACTTTTCTGATATACCTCACAGAGTATTATGAATAACCTCAAATTAAAGTGAGCAATATACTTTACATTCTAACAACGACTTTTTATTACTGGCTTTATGCAACACGGACCATTTACAAATAAACATATGTAAAAGCTACATTCAAAACATATTCGCTTACAGGTTTTGTGCATTCTTTTTATTTCTATTGTTTACAATTTTTAAATATAAATAAATGTCACGGGTGAAGTTATGCTTCAGTTACAAACAGAAAGCATAATACGTGAATTTATCAAAGCTTGTTGTATCTTTGAAGTAGACTCAAGCAATGACAAATTCAACAATATATTTTTGTTCTTGATACAACTATACCAGTGTTTTCAAAACTTTTTCCCGGAACATTTCGCACATTCTGAGTATATAGGGTAACACTTTTTTTTAAACGTATGCACGTGGTGACCTACTAGATAATTATTTCAGTAGTTCGTGCAGCACCTAGTCAGGCCTCGTGGAGCACCTAGTCAGGCCTCGTGGAACATCTAGTCAGGCCTCGTGGAACATCTAGTCAGGCCTCGTGGAACACCTAGTCAGGCCTCGTGGAGCACCTAGTCAGGCCTCGTGGAACATCTAGTCAGGCCTCGTGGAGCATCTAGTCAGGCCTCGTGGAGCACCTAGTCAGGCCTCGTGGAACATCTAGTCAGGCCTCGTGGAACATCTAGTCAGGCCTCGTGGAACATCTAGTCAGGCCTCGTGGAGCACCTAGTCAGGCCTCGTGGAGCACCTAGTCAGGCCTCGTGGAACACCTAGTCAGGCCTCGTGGAACACCTAGTCAGGCCTCGTGGAACATCTAGTCAGGCCTTGTGGAACACCTAGTTAGGCCTCGTGGAACATCTAGTCAGGCCTTGTGGAACACCTAGTTAGGCCTCGTGGAACACCTAGTCAGGCCTCGTGAAGCACCTGGTCAGGCCTCGTGGAGCACCTAGTCAGGCCTCGTGGAACATCTAGTCAGGCCTCGTGGAACATCTAGTCAGGCCTCGTGGAACATCTAGTCAGGCCTCGTGGAACATCTAGTCAGGCCTCGTGGAGCACCTAGTCAGACCTCGTGGAACACCTAGTCAGGCCTCGTGGAGCACCTAGTCAGGCCTCGTGGAACATCTAGTCAGGCCTCGTGGAACATCTAGTCAGGCCTCGTGGAGCACCTAGTCAGGCCTTGTGGAGCACCTAGTCAGGCCTCGTGGAACATCTAGTCAGGCCTCGTGGAGCACCTAGTCAGGCCTCGTGGAACACCTAGTGAGGCCTCGTGGAGCACCTAGTCAGGCCTCGTGGAACACCTAGTCAGGCCTCGTGGAGCACCTAGTCAAGTCTCGTGGAGCACCTAGTCAGGCCTTGTGGAGCACCTAGTCAGGCCTCGTGGAGCACCTAGTCAGGCCTCGTGGAACACCTAGTCAAGCCTCGTGGAACACCTAATCAGGCCTCGTGGAGCACCTAGTCAGGCCTCGTGGAGCACCTAGTCAGGCCTCGTGGAGCACTAGTGTCTCACAGAACACATTTTGGGAAAATTAAACTATACATATAAGGAGACATGTGGCTACGCTGATCTAAATGTGGTCGACATATTGCGCCACATCCAACATGGTGATATCGCTTTATGTTGGTAATCAATATAAGCTGTTATCAACTTTATTCACAAACTATGTACTATTGATCTCATTATGATAATTTGAATGCAAATGTAAAAAAAAACTAATAATGCTTTGACGTTGTGTCTTTAAAGATGTATTGTACAATAGTGGTTAAAATATTATTAGCAGCTTTTTTTTTTCCTTTAGACGAATTGCTAAAAGAATGAAAATATGCCGTCCGTCTGGTGCACCGCATGACCTCGTCCAGAGAGCTCGATTCCTTCCGTGACCTCCAAGTCGTCTGCTGAATGAAGACGTGAGAAGTACTTCAAAGAACGTCACCGCGTGACCTCCTTTATGAAGTGATTGAGTTCCAGTTCCACTTAAAGGACCTATTATTCCTGGCTGACGCTATATCAATATATTGCTGACTGGGACATGGGGAAGTCAAGTCTTACAGTGCTAGGTGAATGTCTTTCAAGAAATGAAGAATGTTTGGAATACACACGTTTTTTTTTATGTTGGTGACTATAATTAATTAATGTAATCAAAGAGAGTTGTTTTTTTTTCATGTGTTTGAAATAAGCGTGTGTGTGGCTTACATGTGCACACAATAACCTGACTTGTTAAAAACTCAGATTTGAGCCACAAGATGAGGAAAAGTTTCACAAGTCAATAAGACCCGTCCTTAGTCCGATAGAGGGAGCATTTTTAGTGCTTTGTGTTTTAAGTTAAAGGCATGAAATAGTTACATTGAAACTAAAAGTAAAATTCCGTTTTATGTGAATTGAATTTCTATAAAACAAAGACTCTTTTTTTCTTAAAATTCTGTCTCCGGGATTTGAAATGTGTGGATTGAATATATATATATATATATATACATATGGCTCCATCTTTCCCGGAAGACAAATGATGCGGTCACCGGTTTAGTTTCTTTTTGAGAAGAGGAAGAATCTGGTCAGTTTAAGCAAGCTAATTCTGGAGCAGCAAAGTTTGATAAAGTTCTTACATGTGTATGTATCTATTTTAAGGCTAGCTGATAGGGTAGCTTTCTTTTTCCTTTTCCTGACTAATGCCGCTTAGTTTGCTTTGCTATCTGCCTTTTTCGTACCAGCACGCACAGTCTGCTTCTATGCTTCCAATCTTGGGCTATTTCCTTCCACAAACTTTTATTGTTACCTGAAGTTCTCATATTTCGCTTGCATACATCTCTGTAGGTTAGTTTTGGCCGGCCTTCAGGTCGTACTCTCTCCGCAAGCTCAGCATAGAGGATGCCTTTAGGAATTCTTCCATCTGGCATGCGAGTGACATATCCAAGTCAACGTAGTGTTCTCTGTGTCTGAAGAACATAGATACTTTACATATTTGCCAATTTCAAAACGTCCTGAATGGAAACACGCCCCCTCCAGGAGATGCACATTATGGGCGTGGCAGGCAGCGTCAATGAAAGTGGATGGATTCAAGGACTACAAAATCCACAAATTTTGAAACACAGCAATATATTGTGATCGAGCTATCATGAATTACAGGCTATCATGAATTATAAAGCTATAGTGAATTACAGAGCTATCGTGAATTACAGAGCTATCATGAATTACAGGCTATCATGAATTATAAGGCTATCGTGAATTACAGAGCTATCGTGAATTACAGGGCTTTCATGAATTACAGGCTATCATGAATTATAAGGCTATCGTGAATTACAGAGCTATCGTGAATTACAGGGCTTTCATGAATTACAGGCTATCATGAATTATAAAGCTATAGTGAATTACAGAGCTATCGTGAATTACAGGGCTTTCATGAATTACAGGCTATCATGAATTATAAAGCTATAGTGAATTACAGAGCTATCGTGAATTACAGGGCTTTCATGAATTACAGGCTATCATGAATGATAAAGCTATAGTGAATTACAGAGCTATCGTGAATTACAGGGCTTTCATGAATTACAGGCTATCATGAATTATAAAGCTATAGTGAATTACAGGGCTATCGTGAATTATAAAGCTATAGTGAATTACAGGCTATCATGAATTATAAAGCTATAGTGAATTACAGAGCTATCGTGAATTACAGGGCTTTCATGAATTACAGGCTATCATGAATTATAAAGCTATAGTGAATTACAGGGCTATCGTGAATTACAGGGCTACCCTGAATTGCAGGGCTATCATGAATTACAGAGCTATCATGAATTATAAAGCTATAGTGAATTACAGGGCTATCGTGAATTACAGGGCTTTCATGAATTACAGGCTATCATGAATTATAAAGCTATAGTGAATTACAGGGCTATCGTGAATTACAGGGCTACCCTGAATTGCAGGGCTATCATGAATTACAGAGCTATCATGAATTATAAAGCTATAGTGAATTACAGGGCTATGGTGAATTACAGGGCTACCCTGAATGGCAGGGCTATCATGAATTACAGGGCTACCCTGAATTGCAGGGCTATCATGAATTACAGAGCTATCATGAATTTTAGGGCTATCATGAATTACAGGGCTATCATGAATTACAGGGCTATCATGAATTACAGAGCCATCATGAATTACAGGCTATCAGGAATTACAGGCTATCATGAATTACAGAGCTTTCATGAATTACAGGGCTATCATGAATTACAGAGCTATCAGGAATTACAGGGCTATCATGAATTACAGAGCTATCAGGAATTACAGGGCTATCATGAATTACAGAGCTATCATGAATTACAGAGCTATCATGAATTACAGAGCTATCATGACTTGAAGTTCTCCATAAACCATAGAACTGTGGTAAAGTCTATCATGAAGTAGAGTATACTATCTTTAATACAAGACTTCTATTATGAAACAGAGTTAGCATGATAATGTCACTGAGTCCTGTACTTTCTAACAGAATAGCTCAATCGTTTCTTGAGGTTTCTCTAATTGGAAATAACAAGTGTTACAGCTTCCTACTATATCTATAACTAACAAGTGTTACAGCTTTCTACTATATCTATATAGTTCTCTAGAAACGACCTTAGTTTCTCTCCAAGTCCATGTGTCCTTGGGTTCAGCTGTAATTACATCAAACATTTAACAACTCGATCAAAACACAGAACTTTGATTATACTTCATGACACCACATGCTAGTCTCTCTCCTAGTCTAAAACCTAGCACACTTCCGGTCAATCTGCAATAGATTATACACACAGCCATTCATCCGTGACAATAAGAGAGTTTATATCTAGATTACTGACATGCATGGGCGTAGCCAGGGGGGGGTTCTTGGGGTTCAAACCCCCCCCGAAATGAAATTTCCCCCCCCCCCGCAGGGGGGAGGGGGGAACGGAATTAAGTGACTGATTTTTGCTTTCATTTTGTTTATTTTAGGTGAGATTCTAATACTAAATCATCACTTACCACAGCACAGCCGAGGCAGTTTTGAGTTAAAAACCCTCTACCAGGGGGTTTTGAGTTTAAATCCCCCTACCAGGGGGTTTTGAGATTTAAAAAACCCCTATCAGGGGGTTTTGAGATACAAATCCCTCTACCATCGGGCTTTGAGTTTAAAACCCCCTACCATAGGTTTTTGCAGTTAAATCCCCCTCTGCTATAAAACAAAACAAAAAAAAAATGTAAACAATCCCCAAATTCCAACAGCACAGTTGAGGAAGATTTTGATTTTAAAACCCCCTCCAAAATTTACGATAAACCCCCTCCTTAATATAAAAAAGCAAATTAAACACTCAAAATTCTATGAGCGTAGTCAAAGGGATTTTGAGTTTTACCCCCCCCCCTCCAGTTGGGGTTTGAAGCTAAAAAGTACCTCTTAAATATAGAAAAAAAAAAGCAAATTACACACTATAAAATCTATGAGCGTAGCCAAAGGGGTTTTGAGTTTAAATCCCCCTCTTCCAGATGGCTTTTTCTTTAAAGTTTAAAACCCCTCCAGATGGTTTTGAGTTTAAAATTCCCCTACAGAGCGTTTAGAGTTGAAAACCTCTCTCTTCAATATTATTTTAAAGGAAACTACAGTCACCAAATTCTATGATCGTAGCTAAATGGGGTTTTGAATTAAAAACAAAACAAAAAAACTCCAGAGATTTCTTAGTTTAAAACCCCTCAACAGATGATTTGACGAAAAAACTTTCCTTTTCGATATAAAATCTAAAGCGAATTACAGGCATGCAATTCCAAGAGCATAGTCAAGAAAGGTTACAAATTTCTACCAGTGGCTTGGGCTCCATTAATACAGTGTGAATAGTCTTCTGCCGAAATTGAAAAACATTAAATGTGGCTCAACAAAGATGTCTAAGACAGATTTTAGGAGTCAGTCATAGAGATCGGGTCTAAATCAAAGAAATCATATGCCGAACTGGGAGTCGAATCCTTAGTAAGGTTGTGACAGAGCGTCGCATGAGGTTTTGCGGGACATGTTCTACGACAAAATGAATTACGCAAAATAAGAGTTGCGGAAACAGCTTGCCGGAAAATGCGCCGAACGGCGCGAGAGGGTCTAAGTTAATAAGAATAGCACATTAGGTTTTTGAAATAAAACTTTTTAATAGCAAGATAATGCACTGTAGATACCTAAGAATATGCTTTTTGTTGGCTTTCAATACCAGAAATAGTGCTCGGCGGCGGGGCTTCGCCCCGCGATTGGGGAGCGTTGCGAACTCCCCCAGATCCCCTTGCTAGCAAGGGCGGGGAGTCTGCAATAAACAATAAACGTCTTCCGAAAGGGTCAGAATGTAATAAAGATTAATTATGTACACACACTCACACACACACACACACATATATATATATATATATATATATATATATATATATATATATATAATATTTTTCCGGCGGGGGGGGGGGGGGGTCGGGGGGTATCCCCCCCCCCAAAACCCTCCCCGAAAAAAAATCCTGGCTACGCCCATGCTGACATGTATGTATTTGTAAAATCATAGCTGGCCAATAGTAACATTGGAGACAGATACATACGTGTCATAGGCCGATAGCCTTTCATTGAAGCACGGGAAGGGTTACGGAGGACAGGCATCATACAGTACAATAGAATAATATTCAGATACATACGTACCTGTCAGATACATATAATTATAGAATAGTAGAATAGTATTTTAGGTTGGGTTTTATAACCAAGATATAGATTATATAGTTTTATAATACAAATCCGATGCCTATAGACTTCCAAACATCTTACATTTGGTTATTAGACAAGAGAGAATGCGATGATTCCGGGTGTTTCCAATATGAATGCGATGAGGTCATGTTAATCTACATTTATTATATCCGTCACTGGACGACTTATAAATACATACACTACTTATAGTATAACAGTATAATAGTATAACAGTATAACAGTATAATAGCATAACAGTATAACAGTATAATAGCATAACAGTATAACAGTATAATAGCATAACAGTGTAACAGTATAATAGTATAACAGTATTACAGTATAACAGCATAATAGAATAATAGTATAACAGTAGACCTATAACAGTATAATAGTATAACAGTTTAACAGTATCACAGTATAACAGTATAACAGCATAATAGTATAACAGTATAACAGCATAATAGTATAACAATATAACAGTATAATAGCATAACAGTATAACAGTATAACAGTATAACAGTATAATAGTATAACAGAAGGTGTTAATGGTTTTAAAAAAAAGTGTTTAAAGTGAACAAATACAGCTTACTGGGGGGGGGGGGGGGCGCCACAAATTAATACATCTTTTACCACAAGGCGGCTGTATTGAGAACCATTCACCTTGAGAATCTATACTTGTGTATTTAACCTTTGACGCCTGGCTCTATAATCTGACCATTAAATCAAGATTCATTTCCTTGCTTAATGCAGACCTTTAGAAAATGCCAAGTAAATGGGCGCGCATGTAGAGCGACACAGAAATAAAAAAAGTCAAAGTAAACTTTGTTCAATCAGCCTAATTATTTGACACTATTGAAAAAAAAGTTAATTTCGGAGACGAATGTGAAGTCCTTTTTTTTTTCATATTTAGACCATCGACCAGGAATTCAAAGCCTATTTTAGACTGCGTTTCCTGGAGAAATTGAATTGAATAGTCCACCGGACAAAACAAAATGGCGACGAGCAGACGTGAAAATGACTTGATTGAGATGTAGAGTTTTGGCTTTTTAAAAAGTCACGTGTTTAGAGCAAAAGTGGTTGGAGTTGAAGCACTTTAAGATCTGACCTGAGAAAAAGTTATTTGGTTTGGAGTGCTAAGGAGTGCTAATAATTAAAACATTGGCGATCAGTTAATAAAAAGATTAATTATACAAATTAAGCCACTAGACCGAAAAAAAAAGTTTATGCTTTTTTACTTCAACAATTACTTTACTTTAACAATTACTTTAACTATTACCTTAACAA